>NC_134487.1:32354989-32423148 GCF_040206685.1 Ascaphus truei
AGTTATGAAGGGACATAAGCAGCAGCACTTTATATGTGGTCAAAATAAAGGATTTGTTGTGAGATTATTTGGCCCATTTTCACCAATGGGTCAGTCCCACTGTAATAAACTCAGCTTGAGGCTGTTCTGTAACGAGGCACCGAAACATTGGTGAAACAGTTGTAACAATCTCATAACACATCCTTTATTTTTCGAACATATTGGTGAGTGTGCTGCTCTCATCGATTATCATGTTGCAAAAAAAAAAACTATTAAAAGTACACAGCATTTTTGTTGAAAACAGACTACAACAGTTTATAACCTGTGCGTCAAATGACGCCATGGGGTCACATGACGTGGCGTTGCCATGACGTTGTGATTTAAAAACCGCCAGAGACAAGGTAAGGGGATGGGAGGACGCGAGCAGGGAGGAGAGCAGGAAGGGGGGCGCAGACAAAAAAGTTGGCGCACCCCTGTGTTAGAACACCAACGTGTTTTTGTGAAGGAGACCTACAGTATCACACTCTGACCTACCATCTCTTTAGTATAGACTAATGTATGCAATTTGCCTTTTTTGCCCATTTATATTCTGAATAAATACATCATTATAAAAGTATCCAGTAGTGGTAATATTTCATTTGAAATTAATATCAATGAGACTGTTATGATTTTCTTAAAACCAAACAAAATAATCGACACCACTTTCATCTCTCAAATTATTGTAAGTAACAACCAATACACTTGGCAATGAAAGTGTTCAAGCAGAACGCTTTTAGTTTATTGCAACGACAAGATGTGCTGCTCACGGTGACATTATCTAGAAGACACTGAATCCATAGTAATCCAATCCCATAATAGCACTTGCGCTTTTTTTTTTTTTTAAGCTGGTCTCACTTTTGTAAGTAGTCTTGAACAAAACTCTTAAAATACGTACAAGTTGCCACTGACATATTGGAATTCAAGGTTTTTTTAATTATATCCTATGCATTCCAAAGTGGGCCCTTAGTTCTATCACTGATTGTATGGGAGCCCTGCCCTAAACAAGAAGACTCTTTGGGGGATAATGCCGAATGCTCAGGGCACTATTGCAAGTTCTGCTGCTTATATCCGTACGAAAGTGCTTGGATTTGCAGTATCGCAGCTGGAAAAAGAACCCCATTTGTACACACGTGAAAATAAACCAAGCCTACACAGACATGATTACACATTTTAAAACATCCCACAAAATCATTTCAAAATAACCTTAACTTATATATTAGTATACTGTAGTTGTAAATATGTTAAATGGCCAAAGATATTCATTCATATGATAAGTGGAATACATGTTGGTATTTTAATATAAATGTCCTTTTTTTGCTTTTCTTCGCCTTAGTTTCCATACTCAAGAATATCCCCCAAACAAAAAATATAAGGACTTTGTTTCCACTTTGGAATGTACGGCCACGATATTGATTCCATATCCCTTCGTGCTGCATCCATCCTTTTTGGCCTTTACGTAGAGTTGTACTTTCTGACTGAAGAGATACAATGCATTAAAAGCCTCTCTGCGTTACCGTGGAGGCTTCTTTGTTAGGTTAATGTCAGGGGAGGAAAGCATTGAGCCTGATGTGTGTTGTAGATTGCTTTGTACTAAAAAAAAAAAAAAAAAAAAAAATCTATTCTCCAGTTTGTCGCTTTGATGGAATAGATTGCATCTGATGTTTTAAATGGATTGAAATACTTTTATATTACTGAAATGTGTTTCATCAGCATTTGCAATCCCTCCCAATTTGAGCTTTGCCCTGAAGCAGACAACCTGCCATTTAGATATTTTAAAATGCCTATTTATCCTAAATCGGAAGCAAGGGACATTCATGAAGAACCTAGAGTCGCTGTTCAATTAATTTAATTGACATTGGACATAAAAGTGATTAGGATATTTCAAACAGGCTTATTTCTGTAACCTTTTTCTTTTCTCTTTCTAAAGGAGTGGAAGTGTTAGTGGACTCACACTGAAGTTGATAAGAACCTCCGTCTCTGAGATGCTAGAAACACTGTCAGATGATGATTTTGTGAACGTAGCTGCAGTAAGTATCGTTGTGTTTTTCTATACTAACATGATGATGCTTAAGGATCATCCAACGATTAAACTATACCAAAGCATACTGCATATTATTACCAAACCATTACAATGATGCATTTTTTTACTACACTGTATGTCTACATTACCTCTTTATAAGCCATTAAATTGTACAGAAAAGTACAGTGACCCTTCTAAATGAAACCCTAATACTATAATTGGTCTTAACTGCTGAGAACTTGCATGCATAAGTAAAAAGTAAAGGGTCACAAAAATGTTGGATCAAAGTCCCTATTGTGATGAATAGCATATTTTCTTGAATATAGTATTTTATTTGAAGCCGCAATATTCTGTTTGTCATTGAGACTCTGAACTGTATGAGATATTTACAAAACATGCATCTTAAATTATGAATCTGCTCAAGGGTGACCATATTCCAGTGAAACAACTGTAACCATATTAGGCTCTAAGTAATGAAATGTATTGTAACTAACCGTACAATATTGGTTAGTCAAAAGGATTCCTGCAAGGTAAAGATTCTCGAAACCATAGGGGAGTTGGTTACTAAATAGGGCAATAGCAAAAATAGGGCAAAGCCGGTGCAAAAATAAAAATAAAAAAATAAAACCCCCAAAGGAAATTAATCCCATTGAAAACAATGAAAGTATTTGATAAATTTGGTGCAATTCTTTTGCACTGTTTTCCCCATGTATACTTTAGTAAATAACCCCAAAATATTGTATTTATTAGAGAGATCTAATTTTATTAGCAGTCACCAGTTGTATATATATCCACTCAAACGTCCCTCCAAATAATTTTGGGAGACGTGTCTGTGCTGGAAAAGGAGCACACCTGATGTACCTGGAAAGGAGATATGCTAATAGATATACAAAGTATATTTAAATGAGTACTGTCCCACACTTCCTAAAAGGATTTCCATACCAACTATACAGAGATGATAACAAGCCTAAGGCACCAACCTAATGATTGGAATCATGTCAGACCCAACAGGACTAGAACACACAACCACTGCTTTTCTAGGCCACAGCCCTAGCAGTGTGAGCTAAACCAACTGATGTCACTAGCACATCCTACTTTTGAGTTGCTCCCACATGTAGCTATCAGCATATCTCACAGGTATCTCAGGTGTGCTCCACAATGTACATTAAACTGTCAACTAGGAAGTGGAACTGGTCTGCTTTTAAAGAAAGCCAGAGGGATGGAGCTACTACAGGTATATGCACTAATTTTGGTGCTACATGAAGGATATTCACAAAAATGGCTATGGTATAACAGACAAGAGACAAAATTATTCATCTGCCAGAGTGCCAGACACATACTGAATTGAAATACTTTATTTTACAATAAATAAAGCTCTACAAGCTGAAGGAAGTGATTTCACTTGCTTCCCACAGCACACAAAGTATTATTGGGTTGACAACTCTAAGGCACTTTAGGAATAAGGTATGTGTGAGCTAAACCAGCTGATGGGTTGCAGTGCACGCGGTCCACTAACAGCATACAGCACCTCCAAGGGATATCTATTTTGTTGATTGTTGTATTTGTAACCTTGAAAGCACTTCAAGCACAGAGTAATAATATGTACTGAGGGCTATGAGTTGCTGAGGCCAGGTGACATTAAATAAAAGATGAACTGAACATGGGAAACCTCACTCTCCAGGGTTAGAAGAAAATGGGTGCCACCTCTGCGGCTCTAGGGATTACACAGTTATAACTGCGGTTTGACAAGAAAACGCTATTATTATTTGTAGACGAATATTCTTGGTACTATCTAGATGTTATACATTTTCATCTTATTGGACCAGATCTGTGCAATCTAGTTTATATAGATTGTACAGGGGGCATTAAATCCCTTCTATGTACCTATCTATTTAAGTGGATAGGGTCTCTTTCAGGGTGACTGCCAACCTGTGATTGAATGCATTTTGATTTTTCAATCTGCATTATCAAACAAGCTCTAAATTGGGAGTTTTTTGTTCTGCAAATCTAAATACACAGGCTTTGTTCGTTGCTTATAATTTTGCTTATGTAGCCCGGTCACCCTTTGTTCCCTGCGACCCCCATCTCCTCCGTGGCCAGGATCGATGGCGGGTGCTGCCGGAGGCCAGCGGCAGACCCGACGGCCATTCCGGAGGGTGGGGGCCGAGGAGGGAGCGCTCCGGTTTGCTGGAGATCTCCGGCGGCTCCTGTGCAGGGCGCCGCCATGTCTCGCCGGTTCGCACATGCGCAATAAGTCCCCGGCGGCCCGACAGAGTCGCGCATGCGCAGGACTAGCTAGAGAGTTACGGGAGCCCTTAGAGAGTCGCGCGAGTGTAGGGAAAGTTCAGGAGAGGTTGCGGCGGCCATTAGGGATTCGCGCAGGGGCAGGGAAGCCGCGCACGCGGCCCCAATGTGTTTGCAGCCTCCACGGGACTACAACTCCCATGAGGCTTAGGGCCAAGCACATCAGGTGCCTCAGTGTGGCCAAAAATGCCAAGGATCTCTAGAGGGAGAAAAAGGATACATTTCGCGGGCTTGCAGCACGCTAGTCAGTTGGAGCAGCGGAGCAGAAGGGGAAGGAAGGGTGCAGGGAGCGAGTGAAGCTCCTGCACCGCGTAAGGTCCCCCTCTCCCAGGTAGGCCCCAACTCCCCACCAGGTTAGTGGGTAAGTGCTAAGGGACGGCCCAAGATAGGGACGCTGCCCTTATTGTGAGTGCTGTCTTGTCAGAGTCACGGCTGTCAGTGCTGCGAGGTCTGACAGGCAGGCACAGTGTTGTGCAGCACGTTTGCTGCACGTACCAAGTAGGTGGCAGTGCGTTACTGCAAGTACTAGGCCCTAGGTAGTTAGAGTTAGGACCGGGAAGAGCTAGGGGGACGGGATAGGCCAGTTAACCCCTTAGGTCCCAGGTAGGTCCTCACTCCCCAACTTGTGGTGCTACAGGGACAGGCCCTAGGTTAGGGACCGTGTCACGTAGTGCCAGTGATAGAACGGGACACAGCGGATGCTGCGCTTCCTGAAAGGAGACTTGGGCTCAAGTCTATGCCCAGAGACAGAGACTATCTTCAGGGTGGGATTGCCCCTGGCGGACCCCAAGCAAGGAACCACCGGATCAGACGGGATCACCGGTCGACAGATCCTTTGCGAAGTCCTTGCTGGCCCGAGTGCAGGAGCACTCGGCAGGTACTCTATAAGTGCACCAACAAATCATAACATTCTCTTAACACATAGTGGCAGCGCTGACCACGGGACTAAGGGGTTGGGCTGTGGGCACCGTGTGGGGATGTTATAATGTTGTGATATTAGGAGTATGATGTAATAGTTATCTTTTGTTCATTCAGTAAACCTGTTATCCATAATACTGGTGTATGTGGTTTCTGGGTGGGTTCCTATGTTAGGGTCATTCTACATTCCCATAGAATCCTACATAGGTGGAGGCGCTGAAACCAAGAAACATTCCAGAGGATTCACCCCAGGCTCTCACTAGCGGAGGCTCAGGCCTCCTGTGAGCCTGACAGGTATACGCACCACACCTGGTAACACCGTATGTTCTCCGCACCCACACCATATCTGCGATTGGGGGGGGGGAATACCCGTTACACTTAAATTACCACTAAGTAGTAGGTGGCATTACAAGGACTACAAGGTTTGTTCAGCCTCAGATGCTGTGCTTTTTATAATGACATTTTATTATTCACCTCATTCTGTCTCTTAATAGATGTACAGTATAACTTTTTAACTTGGGTTAATACAGCACGGATACATTGTATTGCGTTATGTATCCTCTATTTTGCAGCTCTTTGGAGGTGCCATCTCATTCTTTTTTTTATTGTGTATGTATTAAAGTTACGTAGTCCAGGCCATTATACATCTCTAAAGGGTATGTTACCCACTTGGAGTATTTAGAAGTACACCTCATCAAAAGGATTGCCCTTTCTCTCATCATATTCGAATAGAGATGAATTAAAACGTGTTTTCTGCCACATACAATTAAAAAGAAGGTGAAACACAGCTGGGACCCACGGCGTCATCTGACGCTGCATCTCCATGGCAATGGGCCTCATTTGACGCCACGGGGACGGAAGCCGAGTAAGTGATCCACGCTACTCCCCCCCCCCCAAAAAAGTCTCTGTTTGTGCACTCCTAGTTTAAATGGTACGGGAAACTAGTAAAGATATGTCATATTAATGGGTAGGAAGTTGGGAAAGTGTATGTATTGATGTAGAAAAAGTACAAACAAAAAAAGCAAATAATAAATTATATAGCAAACAGATCAGCAAAATATCTCAGACGCACATACAGTAGTAATGTATTTAAAAGCAATTCCCTGCATGGTTCATCCTGTCAGTATTAAAAATAAGTTAACATTTTGCGTTCAAATGTCTCCAATGCTTCTGTAGTTTAAACATCTCTTTAATAATATGAATGCTTGGATCCTTAGAGGAATGGTCTGATTTAGTGAAATGTTCCACTGGTGTATTGTTTCCTTCATAATAATTTGCCATTCCTAATGTTACATCTGTGAACATAAAAGGCACGTCCGAAAGTAAACACCACAATATACTCAGACAGACATCATATTAATTCATATTTATTATCAGAAATGTAGTAACATTCTTATGTACTTGTGGTTTATTTATTATTGTTCTAAAAATATTGTGGTTCCTCTCTTATTTATAAGGCTGAAGATCTGTACTCAAGTTTTGTTTTAAATACAGTACACGTTAGTAGTCTAATAAAACAGGGGCTATTTTTCTTGACAACCAAGGATTTTCCTAGCCCTCGGTCCACAGGTTCTAATGCCACCAGAAAGAATGTGATGAGGCTAATCTTTTTAGGATTGCTTCATTTAGTGCATTTACATTATATTATAGAGATCCACAAAAATGTTCAGTGCCCAAATGCAGGAAAGCAAAATCCTTTTAGACAATGGAGCATATAATATCCATTGTATAATGTAGTTCTTGCTATGAAATGGTTCTTTACAGTAGGTGTTGATATAGTGAGAAATATGAGTGTCGTTACATTTTTTTGTTTGTCTTCCTCTGGATCAATTAACTATAATTTAGGATGAGTATCTTACCCAATTAGAATTTAACAAAGTTTGAACAAGATAGACATATGTTGGTTTTTAAACAAATCTACTATGTTTATGCTATCAGAATATTAATTATTAAACTACATCTGTACTCTGTCACTGAATGCCAACATACTCTGACATTTTATTATATAGAAGCGAGTGTCTCGAGTTTAATAGTTCAAATTTCAATTAGAGCCCAAAGCAGTACTTATAACATTTTAGATTTAATATATAAATGTATTACAATGCTTAGTTTACAGAAAAAAGAAAGTTACAAGCAACATACAGTACAATATATGCAGACAGTTTAATGAAATAACATGGGAAACAGGAGAACCTATAGGTTACCAATGCACAAAATCAGTTCCCTCCCAAAAGAGGTCTTTGGAGTTTCGAAGATGAGAATTCATGTGTCTTGTTTGCATAAAACACACCTCTTGTTAAATTCTAAATGCATATCTCAAATGCATGTTTTTTATCGTAAAACCCCTGCTTGCATTAAGAACACAACGCCATCTTCTGGTCATGTCCTAAACTTCAGATAATAGAGAGGAGTGCTGCACACCTTAAAAAGAGAAAAAATGATACAATTACCGGTGCTCCAATGTTAGAACGAAAGCCTGCAGTCAGTCCTGAGTACATAGAGGAAGGAACAGAGGGCACAGCGGATTCTGCAAATTCAAACTCATTGTTGGCTCAATAAATGAGTTTGAATTTGCAGAATCCGCTGTGCCCTCTGTTCCTTCCTCCATGTCCTAAACTTCCCCATATCAATCTCTTGGGACATTTTTGTGGAGAGAAAATAGTTTTCTTTTGAATTAAAAAAATGCGTATGGGTATGGAAACATTCTCATAACTTTATCTCCATAGCTCCTAGAATATTGTGACCCATGGCTGATCAAAATGTACGTTTACACATCTATTTTCATACACCCATGTCCATCTTTGGATATCTCGTATGCAGCTAAACAAGTCCAAGATTGTTGTACTCAATTGAAACAGCTGAACATGCTGGTTAGAATAGTCTTTTTTTTTTTTATTATGCCTGTGCGTCAGATTAGATATATTTTAGTTGTAGCACAGATTGAATGGTAACCTGTTCATCACCTCTCTGCTACTCACAGGTGAAGATTTCAGAAATGTAAGGTCTCCTTTGTGGATGTCACCCAGGTCCTCTATTATGTCTGGGTACTATCACAAGACCTCCATGATATATACATATCATTTTAGTGGGCCATCAATGATAACCCCAGCTTAAGCTCTGGCACTCTACTTATTTCCCCTGTCAAAAAAGAGTTATGCGTCTATGATTTTTATCACCCCACAATCCCAGAGTAGGCCCTTTGATAACCCCACTTTTAGAGAAACACAGAAAACCAGGCCGGGTCCTGACCCCAATAAACACATTACATGTTTTTTCAAGCTATAACTTTTAACTCAAATTAACCTGTTTGGTCTTATCATGACGATGTGTATGAGTATCTTATAAGTAAATGTATTGTAGTTTTCATTTGGTCTGTTTATTTTAATTATAGTATATTGGATAACATGTTCTGTATTGTGTGATCTCATGACACAAAAAAAATAGTCAGTATACAGCATTTGATGTACAGTACTGTAATCAGATATCATTGAAAACGTCTCTTTATTTTCTATCATTGTTAAAATGATTTTTAAAATTAAAGATAGTAGCATTTTTCACAATGGCAAACTGTTTTTGGAAACACTGCTATAAAACTCGGAATATGTATGTGACTTCATTGTCAATTTAACTAGATATATTTCCTGCTTAATAAATATTTAATGGAAGTGGCAAAACTAGGATAAAAAAAACATTTCTTTTTATGGAGCATTCAGGCATTTTGCCCAACAAATACACAAGTCTCTGGTTATAATTTTCTGTACAGATTGAAATGTACTTTCCTAATGAAAATGGTGAAACCTTGAAGGTGAGCTAAATCAGATTGCTGGTTTATCCCTTGAGCCTTATTGACTGAACAAACCATGTTAGTTTCTTTTGTCATGTATACATTTTCTTGAAGGGCACTTGATTGCTCTGCTCTGAGTTTACAAATTCAAGTTTCCTCAATTGTTGTTCTTTAATGAGGGCTTTTTGTTCTTGTTAGTTTGAAATAGTCAGTCATTTGTTTACTGCCACTGATTTTTGTATCTCAGCCGACATTCATAAGTTGTACTTGGTGATTTTAGATGCGTTTAGGTAAAATCTGTTCTTTTGTGAATAGAACAAAGTTTTTGGTTTGTGTCAAAGACTGGACATAATTATACAATCAAGTAGCATAAAGGATGCACAAAAAGAAAGATGAAGTGCAATGTTTCTATAATCTGTTTTTATTGAGAAGCCTCTAGTATTTAATAAAAAATAATACTCTGTATTCAATACACACAAACAATATTTTAGATTAATTTTCAGATCAATATTTTGGTCCTCAAATAAAATGTAAACCATAGTACATAGTGCACTTGTTTTACAGCCCAAGCTTCTATGAGTTAACGATTCCTTTCCTAATTTGTTCTTGATCGCTTGCAATTACTTGCTGAAAAGTGTTAAAATTACTTAGGCAATAAATTGCCTAATTCCCTTTTACTGTGCTTTACAGTTCTAAGTTGCATCCTCATTGATGTTTACACAATGTGAGTCAGTGTCAGCCCAGTGGACAGTGAACTCTTGTATTAGCATGTTGGCATATACTGTACAGGTGTTACTATCCAATTTTGTCTTCCTGAGTAAACATTGTGTTAATTATGGTGCTTCAAAATAAAGAGCCTCCATATAAATGACAAGAGTCTACACATCCGAGACATGAAGGTGGAGTAATATATTTGATTATTGTAGGGATGGCAAAATAAAGCTTTAAGGACCAATTTTGTGTTGCTATTTAATTGTAAAGGAGCCCAGAGCAATCATACAGCAATTTTTAAATAATTCCTTAATTGTTTTTTCATACATCCACAAATCATAGGTTTTCTAAGGCCAGCAGAGCGAGACTTGGGAGTACAAAGCACACCCTCCTACAATTCCTTTAAATAAGACAAATGTGAAGTGCCCCTAAGTAATTGGGACAGAATCTCCAAATATCCCTCTGATAGGCGCCCTAGACATTCAGCCCTAGAATTGCTTACATCTATCTTGAGAATTAAAGTAAAAATAAAAGTGGCACTACAAATCATGTTGGTAGAAAAACCTTAGCTATCATTATTCATGGTCACAGCTAAAAGATTAGGATGTACTCTCTTGCCAGTGAAGGCAGGAAAATGACACTGTGACTTAATCAGCCGTAACAGGATTTATGCTGAGGTCTCAAAGAACAAGAGGCTTAAATATTAATGTGCAGAACCACTTTAGTCCTGAGTTTTTAATTATATAAATCCATTTGTTTTCAAGCAAAATGGGATCCATGGACTGTGATAATTATAACACAAATCATCAAGGGTTAATGTGTCACCGTTTCTCTTTTTGATTTGCTATTAAAAGTGCTGCACTTTGCATGTGAATAGAATCCTGCTGTTAGGAAATGCGTAAATGCATGGGAATTACAGCAATTTTATCCACATAATCCAGTTATATGCTTTGACGGCACAAAGTGGAAAATGATAGGGGCAACAATTCAGTTCCGGAGTGATGTCATTTAGAGACTTGTTTTAAGATTGACACGGTGAATATCATTTGTTGATGGTTGTGGGTTTCTCTGCAGTTTCAGGGAAGAAAATTATTCTTAGCAATTGAAATGTGGAGGGTCAGAAGCTGGAGGCGTTTCTCAGTGGTTTGATTGTGTTTCATTTATTAAAACCTTGAATTAAACATATACCTGCACATGTACATTATGTAACTAACCCTGCCCACCTAGCCACTTGGGCTACTAGGAGAGTTCATATTTGTAAAGTTGCATGTACAGGGTACTTCTTTTTTTTTTTTTACTGTGTTAATTTCTTTTTTCTTTTTGGGGAGAGGGGTGTTTTTATTGTTAACCGCTTTGGTGCAGCAAGAGCACCTTTACAATGTATTGGAAGCCCATCAAAGGAGACATCTAGCAATACCATTTAGGGCTAAATCCACGAGGCTCAGTAAAATCTTGACGAGAGAGACACTATTTTAGTAAAGTACCCTTTGACATATACACCTCCTAAAACCCTCTTCTATACAAAATGTGGAAACATATATGGGAATACACCAGACATACCTGGGAAAATGATTTAAATGTGCACATTTCTCTGGTATCCCAGGTGTGTCCACAGGTATCTCTCCACATGTCTCTCTCTCCTTCCCTCAGAAAGCCACATTGTAGGGTCTGGATGGGTGTAACACCAAGTTTAAGTATGACTTAAATAACGTAACATTAAGCGCCTGTGTTAACCTTAACGAATTAATGCATATGCAATGTTAGGGGAAACAATTATTTTGCATGTTATTATGAATGGTCGTTATTATTACAGCAATATTGTTTATTGAAGAAAACGTGACTTTGTTATCATACATCAAACTTCCTTTGTAAAAGGAGGCCCTCCCTGTCGCCTCCTCTTCATGGTGCCTCAACTCCATCTCCTCTCCTAGATCCTATTTAGATTTGGGGCTGGGGAGGTAAGGGTGTATTAGCATGGAGTCTGGTACAGCCCCACAGCTGGTACCAATAGGGTTGAAGGGTGTGTAGTGGATGTTAAGGGTATGCCAGATAGGCTTCCTTGAAAAGGTGAGTTTTCATGAAGTTTTTAAATGTCTACCAGTTAGGAGGAGAGCCTGACTGTGAGTGTTAGGGAATTCCAGAGAGATGGTGCAGCACGGGAGAAGTCTCGTAGGAGGAGGTAATAAGGCAGGAGGAAAGGCAGATATACAGGCATACCCCGCATTAACGTACGCAATGGGTCCAGAGCATGTATGTAAAGCGAAAATGTACTTAAAGTGAAGCACTACCTTTTTCCCACTTGCCAATGCATGTACTGTACTGCAATCGTCATATAAGTGCATAACTGATGTAAATAACACATTTGTAACAGGCTCTATAGTGTCCCCGCTTGCGCACAGCTTTGGTACAGGTAGGGAGCCGGTATTGCTGTTCAGGACGTGCTGACAAGCGCATGCGCGAGCTGTCATTTGCCTATTAGGCGATATGTCCTTACTCGCGAGTGTACTTAAAGTGAGTGTCCTTAAACCGGGGTATGCCTGTAATGGACAGAACATAGGGGTCAGTTAGGGATAAATTTGGGCATGAATGCTGAGATGTATGGTGGGGAGGGGGGAGGTGAGAAGCGTTGAGAGCTTTGTAGTCAGAACTAAGGGTTTTACATTTGATTCTAGAGTATATGGGAAGCCAGTGTAGGAATGTGCGTAGTGGAGCAGTGGAAGTGGAGCGGTAGATGTGTTTGGCACCAGCATTTTGGATGGATTGGAGTTGGGAGAGGTGGACAAGGAGAATGCCAACTAGAAGAATGTTCAGTAGTCGAGGTGGGACAGGGTAAGCAAGCGAATTAGGATTTTGGTAGCGTCATGTGTGAGAAAAGAGACAGCAAGACTTAGTGAGGGAGTGAATATGAGGAATTAAGAAGCTAGAATGAAGCTATCTTTGCTTTTTTATTTTTAGGAATAAAGTTTGTCTCCTGACACACTCCTGATTTTTTAGCATATGGTCCAAAGTACAAAAATTCTGCTGATCGCAGCCATGCTCAAAATGCTAATTTTGTATTGTCATTACCATTAGTCCTATAACCCTTAGTTAGAGACCAAATGCTATTCCCTGAAATAGGTAGATGTTAGAGGGCAAAGGGGTCTACATGTTTGTTTATAGTCTGGATACACTAATTTGTTATGGTGCTTGTTCTCTATACCGAATGTTTTAACATGAGCTGAAAATCCTTTTCACCATCAGTAGAAATATTCAAGTAACGTTTGCATTTCCTAAAACTACCACAAGCATAGCGAAAAACATTTTATTTTATGTATATATTGACAACTGATGTTGTCCTAGCAGCATGATTCTAATATAAATTTATAAGATATGATAAATCTCTATCTGTGGCACATCTTGTACCTTTAGAATCATTGTGGCATCCTTATTCATAACATGAAAAACAGCATGTACCATTGGGTTTATAACAAAGCATGCAATTCAAGGTTACTCCGTTGAAAAGTTCAACACATCTGAAACTTTCTAAATGGAAACACATGACATGAAAACAAATATACACAATTGTTCAATAATCATGATTATTGTGTGAGGCAAGTACCTTCTTTCATTTTATATTTTCACAAAGCACTTCTGGAACAATTCCAATGTACAGTACTGTAAAAGCATTTACCTACTTTAGAATACTGGTTGATCTAACAATAATGTTATCGTTTAATTAATAACATAGTGAGGAAACTCAACAATCCAATTTATAGAGCTATGTATTATATTGTCCTTACAATTTTCAGAGGTGAAAATTGTGCATAACCCCAATCAACTGAATTATTCAATGGCAGAATATGAAAAGCAAAAGCCTACACCAGAGATTACAAATAAATATTCTCAATCAAATGAGGGTTTAATAAAGCAATAAAGGTGTAGTTGTTGTGCTTCATCAGGTAGATGGGTGGCATGGTAACCATGAATTTATACCAAGTACAGCTCAATCCCGTTCTAGTGCGATCTGCTACATCGCGGATCCACTTATAATGTGGTCTGAGCGTGGCTCCCGATTTAAAAACATCTTCTAGTTTTTTTTTTTTTAGCGAAATGTCTGCCGCATGAGGACTTAACCAGCTTCTGCAGCTCTGTTCCTGCTTCATCAGGCTGCTCCACGTGCGCGGCGCACATCTCCAAGTTTTTTATTTTTTTTATAACATTTAATGCTTTATTGCAAACGGACACAAACACACACACGTGTGTGTCTGTTAGCAATAAAGCATTGAATGGTCTAAAAAAAAAAACCTTGGAGATGTGCGCCGCGCACTTAGACGCAGCCTGATGAAGCAGGAAGAGAGGAGAGAGCTGGAAAGAGCTGCAGATGCCGGGTAAGTCCTTGCACGGTGGCCATTTTGCGATCCCGGTTATAACGTGGTCTCATTGTGTGGACCCTGAGCACCGCGTTATAACAGGGTTCAGCTGTATGTTTAGTATTTCCTTATAAATTTATAAAATAAAAAATATGAGTAATCTTATATAGTACAGACAGTGTACATGTAAAAAAAAACTGCAAAGGACATTTATAACACTGCTAGTGATCCATGCTGCAATGTACAATAGTCCCGATTCATACAGTATAAATCCCATATTATCGGAACTGTGCACTAGGAGGGAAAAGAGTCACCAACAAACAGTCAGAAATTCACCCCACAAGAGGAGGAAAATTGAACTCAACACTAAGGCACACTGGATCCCTAAAAAAAAGTACAGGCAGTCCTCGGTTATCCAACAGGATGTGCTCCGGAAACTAGCATTGGATAGTGAAAGCATTGTAAAGCGGAACCCCATTTAATGAGCGTCGGTGAGTGCTGGATAAGGCATTGTTGGCATTGGGAAAGGGCCCATTGAAATACTTTGTAATGTGTCGGAAATGATGAACCGACGGATACCGAAGACCACCTGTATAATAATCTATTATTCCAAATACAAAATGAAAAACTTATATCGACACACACAATAAACAAACCATGGTGCAGAGTTTAAAGGACAAATAAACCAATATCCTAACCACCTAGATGTATACGTATATGCAATATATAGGTATATCAATTGTTAACTTGTAACAGGAAAAAAAGAACAATGTTTTCCTCCCACTACAGTTGGTAACCTGGCACCAAGCTATTATCTAAAAACATATTTCAATAATCTATCAGATTTACAGTATAACGCAGCTTTTTGGGATAAGAATACATCAAATATTAAAGAAACCTGGTTTGGAAATTAAAGGGAAAAAAATTATTCCTATTCTAATTCACGTTGATCAGGTGCATCATAGGAACATAAAAAGCCACTTCGATAGTCACAGTTAATGAGTGATATCCTGCCAACGATGCACTATATTTTGTTTGGTGAGATACAGACACAGGGAGATGCAGTAACTTGCCCAAAGTCACAATGAGAGCTGGTACTGGGATTAGAACTGGTTTTACCTACTTCAAAGGCAATGACCTTACCACAGAGCTACTCCAAAATACAAATACATGCTACTAATTTAAAGAAGCACTCTTGGGGATACTTTTTTCATGTACAGGTTTGAAGCAGGGAGTCTCTGGAGCTGAACTATGTTGATTTCAGCTCTGGGGACCCCCTTCCCGAGATACTTGCCTCCATTGATCTCTCTGAGGTGGGGGGGGGGGGGGCATTAGCATCTCTGGCTGGCCTATTTTAGCCTTACATAGTGTGTGGCTTAAATGCCCGGTGTCTTGCGGACCAATAGGAAGCTGTGATGTCATCCCTTGCGGATTCCTATTGGCCCACGTGAAACATGACATTTAAACAGCAGAGAGATGCCTGCACTCCTACGGATTAAGTATCTTGGGGAGCAGGGGGTCTCTGGAGCTGAATAACGCTGTCGAGCCCCTGAGCCCCCCTGCTTCAAACCTATATATAAAGTGTCCCCAAGAGTGCTGCTTTAAATTAGTAGCATTTATTTGTATTTGGAGTAGCTCTGTGGTAAAGTCATTGCCATTTGCAGCGAGTAAGACCAGTTCTAAGCCCAGTACCAGCTATCGTTGTTACTTTGGGCAAGTCACTGTATCTCCCTGTCTCTCACCAAACAAAATATAGTGTATCGTGGGCAGGATATCACACAGGATATCACATATCAGAAACATGGCTAACCCATAAAACCCCTGATGCAAATATCGTCATTCAGGGATACTCCATTTTTAGGAGAGATAGGTCAAAGAGAGGTGGAGGGGTGTTATTTTATATTGCAGACACATTACAATTTACACTGTTAAATTGCCCCCCAAGCCCACCCTCTTTTGAAGTTCTAGTTGGCAAAATCTGCCTCCCCTTTTCTAAGCCCATCTTGCTCGCTGGCATCTACCGCCCCCCTAAAGCCCCTCTAAATCCCTGGTTGATATCACCCAGTTTCTTGGCTCCATTTCCTCTCTGAACGAGAAGAGTGAGCTGCTAGTTCTTGGGGATTTCAACTTCAACTGGCTTGACGCTAAAAACCATAAAATCCAGATACAACTCAAGTCACTTAACCTATCACAACTCATTTCCCAACCCACACGGACAAACCTGAAATCGCATAACCATTCCTTGCTAGATTGGATTCTCTCCTCAAACCCCAGCAGAATCCAATCCTCTGGCATCCTTCCTGACATTTTCAGTGACCATGCAATAGTGTACTGTGTAAGGAAAATTAAAACGCCCCATTCAAGCCCTAAAGTTCTCCTCACTAGAACATTTAAAAACTTTAACCCACAACAGTTTCTGGATGACCTAACCAACTGCCCATGGCACAAAATCGATTTAATTCCCAACCGTGATTCTGCACTCGACTATTTCCAATCCGAGTTCTTAAAACTCTGTGATACCCATGCTCCACTATGCAAAATAAGGGTACGGGGGGCCCATCTTCCATGGGTTACAACTGACCTTATTGCACTCTACCAGCTCAGGGATACCTTGTGGAAAAGCTACAAAGTAACTGGCACTACCAAGGAACTCAATCACTACAGATGCCTGCGGAACATGTGCACAAGGCAAACAAGGCACGCAAAGCACAATATTACTCTGACAATCTCCACCAAAATACATCAAACCCAGCTAACTTCTGGAAGGTTATCAACAATATATTCCAGCCTCCTAACCATCTACAACCAAGTAATATCACTAAGGGGGATATTACTCTGACAAACCCCACTGACATTGCAAATGCATTCAATGATTACTTTGTGGGGTGTGCCACTAACTTATTAGCGAAACGTAGCCCAAACCACAAACCTGAATCTCATCCTGGGAATGTCCACATAGCCCCACCCCCACCCAACACTGCCCACAATTTTCATTTTGGCCCAGTATCTGAAGAGGAGATTACACAAGCGCTCCTCAAACTAAAACTAAGCAGCCAATGCGGACCTGACTTACTACAATCTAGGTTCCTACGACTTGGTGCTCCAGCCATTGCCAAACCAATTGCTTCCATAATCAACTCTATCCTGTCTGCAGGCCATATCCCTAAGACCTGGAAAACTGCCAGAGTTGTCCCAATCTTCAAAAGTGGGGACAAAAACACTGTCTCAAACTACAGACCAATCTCACTTCTGACAATTCTATCCAAAGTCATGGAAAAATGTGTCCACTCCCAATTAAGCGATTACTATACCAAGACAAATTTCCCAAGCCAATTCCAATCTGGCTTTCGTCCCAAACACTCCACCGTAACTACCCTGCTAAAAGTTTGCAATGAAATCCATTGTGGAATGGAACGGGGACAACTCACTGGTGCAGTATTCCTAGATTTTGCAAAGGCTTTTGATACAGTTGATCATGCTATCCTGCTAAACAAACTCCAGAGCTCTGGAATAGGGAAGCATGCTTTAAACTGGTTTCAGTCCTACCTATTAGGAAGATCCCAACATGTGTCCATTTCAGGCTCTAACTCCAACCCCCTGGATATCACCTGTGGTGTCCCGCAAGGCTCTGTTCTGGGGCCCCTACTCTTCTCAGTGTTCATTAATGATCTTCCCATAGCTTGTAAGGAAGCCTCAATACACATGTATGCAGATGACACAATCCTATATGCACACAGCCATAGCCTGTCTGACCTTCAACACATACTTCAGTCTGACTTTTTGAGACTCGAAAACTGGATTTCCCAAAACAAACTGTTTTTAAACACTGACAAGACTGTAACAATGGTATTTGGGACCAAGACTAAATTTTTAAAGCTTCCAACGACTGAGCTCTAGATTAGAACCAATGCTAACACCACCCTAACCCCTGTCACTAGTTTTAAATACCTGGGCTTATGGTTTGACTCCCACTTAACATTCGGAATGCACATTGATTCCCTGACAACAAAGACCTATGCCAAACTAGGGGTACTTTACAGGAACAAATCCTCCCTACGTCTCCTGGTCAGAAAGCGTATCGCACAGCAGATGCTAATGCCAATTATTGACTATGGAGACATAGTATATGGTACGGCACCTCAAACCCACCTTAGCAAACTTGACACCCTCTACAATTCAATTTGTTGTTTTGTTCTCCAATGCAACTACAACACACATCACTGCGAAATGCTCAAAGAACTAGATTGGTCATCACTAGAGTCTAGGCGCAAAGTTCACCTTTCCTGTCTTGCCTTTAAATTCTTTATGGGCAAGCTACCGAGCTATCTGAACAAGCTCCTCACCCCTACCACATGCAGCACTTATCACCTGAGATCAGACTCCAAAAGACTGTTAATGGTCCCAAGGCTCAACAAAGTATCCAGCCGCTCCTCCTTCTCTTACCGTGCACCTCAAAACTGGAACAACCTACCGGAGACTCTCACATCCACCACCAGTTTAAGTTATTTCAAATCTAAGGCTGTCTCACATTTTAATCTGGTCTGTAACTGTTTCATTCGCCCATAATATATATTTTCTTTAACTGTGCATGCAATGTCTTGTATATAATGTATACCCTGCTCATTATGTAACTGTATTTGTAACCATGTATTATTTGTCTTAACTCTGTGCCCAGGACATACTTGAAAACGAGAGGTAACTCTCAATGTATTACTTCCTGGTAAAATATTTTATAAATAAATAAGTATCAACTGTGACTATACTATATATATTTTTTAGTGCTCAGGTGACCATAAAGGCTCCCCAGGAATGCTGCTTTACTTCATCTTCCTAGATTGGGCTCACTGTATGCAGTGCTGTACATACTGACAATATTTCAGGTTCTTAACCATAGAGCTTACACTCAAAGTAATGATGATAAAGGAATTGAAAATATGGATGTTCTGTTGAGAAAACCACAGGTATCACTTTATTCCGCTGTTTGATTTGAAGATTACACACACTCATTAAATTTAGCTATGGTTTAATATTTGCTTCCTAGTTTGCCGCAAATGCATCATCTCTATAGAAGCAAATGTACATTTACAGTCTTTGAAAGAAAAAGGTAATTTTATTATACAATAGAAGCAGCTGTTTGGGAAATGGGTGGAGACTTTTAATCCAATTCATTGCTGCTGTCTCGAGACAAGAAGTCTTTTCAGCTTAGATTTAAGAGCAGACACTACATAAAAACCTTCCTGACAGTCTGCACAATTTCAGTAATATGCTAGTTCCTATCATTATGGAAACTGACAATATCAAGCCTTTCATAATATCGGAGTGGCTTTTTATGTTCCTATGATGCACCTGATCCACGTGTATTGGAACCGGTATTCATAGTTTTAATTTTAATTTCCAGATCGCTTGTCTTTAATATTTTATGTATTCTTATTACAAAAAGATGCAATTATACTGTAAATCAAATAGATTGAAATATGTTTTTTAAATAATAGCTTGAATCTGTTGTCCATGGTTTTTAGATTAACCACTTTATTGGTTAGACCAAGAAAAAAAAAAGATTTCTAGACTAATGAACTAATAGTTTGTAAGCTCTTCAGACAAGGATTTTTTTTCTTCCAGTGTTAACTTTTAGTGGAATTTTCCTTGTACCGTTTGTTAACAACCGTGTAACATTGTGACAATACAGTAGAGCACACTGTACAAAAAATAGACTATATATAATTGTGTACATACATATGTTTCATTACTTATTGTGTTATTATCTAATACATAATAGGAAATGCACATTTATGTTATTAAAAAGTTGACATAAAATATTTAAAAATACATCCGTTTGTTAATTTCATAATGAATATATTGAAATATCAGCATCAGATTATCAAGGTACTTGGGATGTATTTTTCATCAGTTGGTTCACTGTGCCCTTTGGGAAGTGGTTATATAAAGCAAGAGAGGCGTTTGAAATCACTACAGTAGAGCACACATAATTTATTAATGCCATTTTTACATGCCCGGTTCTATTGCAGTTCTATTTATTTTTTTGTCGATCAAGACTGGCAGGTTAGAGGTGTCATAAGGGATTTGTTGAGGATACCTGCATCTCACGTTTGAAACATGCCAGAGGATTATGGAATGCTTGAAATACATGCTTCACAGAATTATTAATAAGCTTGATATATCACATCTAGACTACTGTTACACATTAGCCATCTGTGATATTTTTTTAACTCTAAAATACCTTAAACGATATAATGCAACACTGACTCCTATGTGGTTTAGCCGCTTTAATGATTAATCTAATACCCTATAACAGATTACATTACAAAAACATGTCTTTAAAAATATTATTTTTTTCGTTATAAAGCAATGCAGAACGGTATTGGATCTATTTATGTATGGATCATTCATATGTTTAGATACAACTGGGTCAGCAAGTTGGTTGCGTCATGAAGGAGTAACATAAGCAAAAGCTCTGTGGAGACAGGAGAATCTGAATCAGTAATATTGGCGTTTACATTTGGTTATCAAATTTTTATTCCCTTATGGAAATCTGTATCAGTGGAAAAACACAATTCTCTGTTTACTTAGAAACATTGTGAATTAATTTGGCAAACAAATGTATTTAGTATACAGTATATACGTGTAACTGTGGCTCCCCCCACCCGGTGGGAGATTTGGCCATTACAACATATGTGGTGCATTATACCTGTTGGTAACAGGAGGGCTGAGTCGTTCACCGATGATAATGGGGACACAGAATCAGGTTTCTGGGGTACATTACCCACATATCTTTAGCAGTGCAGTGCCTCCATCTGCTGTAGGCTCCAGGGAACTGAAGATGATCTCCCAAGGTAGAACCGATTACCTCTCTCCCCCCAGTAAGATCACACCAGGCCGGAGGTATAATAACAGGAACGGTTTATTGTCTCTCTGTGCAGTACAGTACACGGCAGGGTTCTGCCCAATACAATAAATGTCAGCTACTCACTGAAGGATGGTCCCTGGACCTTCACTACAGGCCAAGGGCACCCGCAGCAGTCCCAGCTCTTCCCTGCCCCTCTAGCAGGGACAGAGGTACAGTATGGTACACTCACTCTCCCCCGAGGGGAAGAGGACCAGAGAAGCCTCAATAGTCAGGCTCTTGGCTGTGTGACCTGCCCGCCTCAAGTGGGTAGAGGCACTACTGAATTTGGGGTGGCACTGCCCTTAAGTACAGCCAGGAGGAGGGCACCAGGTCTGTCTCATGATTGGTCATGCCCAAGCCTGATGTCACTGCCTTCTGCCGTCACTCAAGTGCAGCACCAATGAGGGGGAAAACCCCATATTAACTACTGGGAAGGCCTGCTTGTACCAAGGTTCACTGCCAGGAGGAAAAGCAGATTAGTAGCCATAGATGGCATGGCTACATAACAAACTCCCATTTGAGGGGTCTATGCATCAAGGCAATTTTGGAGCAAAATCGTAGTATTTTTACCCAATTTTATTTTCTGTAATGTCATTTAATGTCCCTGGATAAACAGCTTAACTAAGTATAAATGCACAGCTAGCAAATATAATAGAATTGTGATGCCTCACATTGTCACAGGACTGATGCAATCCTCAGTTTGTGCTTAAACTTGTCATAACCACATCAGTCAACATACTTTCCCCCTCTTTTTTTCTGCAAACAATCTTCAAGACAAATCAGTAGATTTTAAGAGACCAAACATTGTGCTCTTGTGCTACATAGGTTAGAACCACACACGCCTGCCCATCATATATGAGCCCGCCCCATCTCAATGTTGCTTCCTAAACATTGTGCCAAAGGCTCCATATTGTGCTGTCTGTCTTTTGACTGCATCATTGCCTCCTCCAATTGATCATGAGTGGATAGCACACACCTAGCTTTCTACCTCCGACTAGCATTTACTTTCAACCACTCCATGGCAGGTTAGCACCTGTCAGGGTCGCCTAGACCTCCTGCCTAGCCATAGCTTCCTTGTCCACTGGGTGTGCTGCTGCCTTCTGTTGGCTCTGGGTTCCTCTGTCTGTCTTCTTGTTGCTCCTGTCTCTGTCCTTTATAGTTTGCTTCCTGTCTGTTGTTTTTGCCTTTGCTTGAAGTCAGACTCCTTATGCACATGCTTCTGATCCTGATCTGTTTTCTGTACCTGTATTATAGAAGTCTGTTCACAGTAAAAGCCCTTGCTGGTAATCTGGCTTGTCCCTGTTTGTTCCTGTTCTCAGTCCCTGCCCCCAGACCTGTCCTTGCTCCCCTGTCCTGTTCCAGTCTCCTCGTTGCCGACCTCTGCTTGTTACCTGACTTCGCTACCTGCCACCTGCCCCGGACCCCTGCTTGTGACCCCTACTTGTGACCCCTACTACGCTCATGCTGTTCCGGCCACCGAGATCCTACCCGCCACAGGAGTCTCCCATGACAGAAAGCAAAAGGCCACTTCTGGATCTCGCTGGAACAAATTCTTCTTCTGCCTGCACCCTTTCCTGCCTGCTGCAGCAGACCACATCCGCATGGTTGAAGATAAGTACTTTTGTTTCTTTTTTGGAAATCCAAGTTGGAATTTTGAAAGGTTTTTTTTTTTGTTGCTGCTAAGTATTCTGCAAGAATTATTGCGTTCATAACGAAAAAACATTTTTTCTGAGACTAGAACTGTTGCTGCAGAGACTATTGCAGCTTTCTTTGAGATTTTTCGTTTTGTGCAGTGCCTGGGTTAACCCTTGCAGTACCTGTTGCCACCTTTTTAGACTCTGACTTTTCATTTCCTGGATAAGGCTTGTCTCTGCATCCCTGGTTGGACCACTGCTGTTCACAGTGTTCCCATTTCAAAAGACAAGAGTGCTTCCATTATTTTGTTACTGCATGCAGGAAAAATCACTGCAATCTGTAGTTTTTCATATGATTGGTTCTAAGGTTTCAGGTTTACCTGCAAGTTCCTCTAAAGTTTGTTTCTCTGCAACATATGATATCCCTACGCCTGATATCAAAGGTTTCAGATTTGACTGCAGGGTTCTCTGTCTGATATTCCTATGTCCGATGTCAAAAGTTTCAGATCTAACTACAAGTTTTCTCTGTATTAGTTTCCTGCTGTCTATGATATTTCTATGCCTGATATCTAAAGTTTCAGATTCAACGGCAGGTTTTCTTTGTCTATATGATATCCCTACGCCTGATGCCTAAAGATTCAGATGTAACTGCAGGTTCTCTTTGTATTTATGATATCCCTACACCTGATGCCTAAAGATTCAGATATAACTACAGGTTTCTCTGTCTATGTTTTTTCCTTGCATTTATAAATCTCTGTGACTGATGCTAAAATCTCAAAGGGTCAGCTCTCCTATCTTGTGTCTCTCTGTGTCTAATATTCCTGTTGTTCATTCTAATGCTTCTGTTTTAAAAACACATTTCCTCTTTACTGGTTTCTTGGGAAGTGTGGTTTAATTATGGCTCCCACTCAAACAGTCTTGAGCAGTAAATATGAACACAGTACCACTGATTCTTCAGAACTTCTCAAAGCATTACTGTGGAAGTTGCAGAAGGAATTAAGAATGAAAATTTAACCTCAGAGTCTGCATTTGGTGAAAGAGATATGCTGCAGCTTAAGGCAACTCACAGACGTATCCCAAGAATAGTGGAAGAGAAGAAAGATGCTCCTACTCAGACGCTTCAAGCTGCACAGAAAGCGATTGATTGTCTGTATGGATGTTTAGATAAGGAGCAAGAAGCTAATTCTGCATTACAAAACTGTCTATCCTCAGCAATTGCTAAGTGTGTTCTACAGGAGAAAGAAAAAGAGCAGTTGGAGAGTGACCTGGATGGCATTTCAGCTGAGCTGGAGAAGGCATATACTGATGCTGCTGAGAATCGGCGCCTCGCTTCTAAAAGTAACGAATTCCTGGAAATCTCTATGAAGGAAATTGACAGGCTTAATACAGAGCTTAAAGTCTCCCAGGAGGAGATTTACTACTTCAAAAAAGAGATGGAAGTCGTTCGGGAGGAGAGATGCTACTTGAAAACAGAGATACGTTCTATGAGAGACGCCTCCGAAGACTTAAATAGTAGGTTTGAAATTATAAACCAAATGAGTAAGAACTTCTCTTTCCAAGCCAGTGAAGGAGATAAAAGACTCCATGAATCAGAAGAGGAGAAGAGGCTATTGATAGAAGAAAAGTCAAGGATGCAATTAGCGCTGGAAAAAGCAGAGTGTAACTGGGAAAAAGAAAAATATCAGTTGGAGAATGACAGGTTGATCTTGTCAAGTAATCTGGAGAAGGCCTACGCTGATTCTGCCCAGTACCAGACTTTCATGGCTCAAGTTGACGCAGCACTGGAAGCATCTCAGAAAGAGGTTCACAGGCTTACTACAGAGCTGGAAGCCTCTAAGGAGAAGAGTTGCCACTTCAACACAGAACTATGTTCATTAAGAGAAATCTTCGAAGGGTTAAATATCAGGTTTGAAACTGTAACCCAAGAGTGCAAGAATCTCTATGTCCAAGTTAGTGAAGGAGATAAGAAACTCCATGAATTAGGAGAGGAGAAGAAACAGTTGGCCCAGGAAAAGTTAGACGTGCAGACAGCACTGCAGAATGCAGAGAGAGAGTGCTGCAAGAAGAACGTGTCTCCCTGGAGCGGCGCACACACGCAGAAAATATGCTGCAGAGTCAGCTGCGAGAACTGCGTACACATCTGCAGGACACCAAGGAGAAATGGGTGAATGCTGAAGAAAAGCAGCGAGTTCTGCAGGAAGAAAGTTTCCAGACTGCCTACAAAATAAAGATGCTGCAAGATTATTTGAGTACCCAGTGTGTCCCCAAAGAACAGCATGAGGAGCTGAAGGCCAAACTGAGCATAACCAGAGCCTCGCTGGAGGAAGAGCTACAGCTAGCAGCTGAACACACATCTCAGCAACTCACAGCGCTGCAGGCGCAGATCGCTGAGCTCAAGACACAGCTTGCCAAAAAGGAGAGAGAGAAGGTGTCCGTCTGTCAAGTGGCTGGCCTGACACAGCGCTATGAGGTCAAAATGGCTGATGCCTGCAAATTATTGGACCACACAGCCCGTGATAAGGTCCGGCTGCAGCTGGAGCTGTACAATGCCCGGGAGGAGTACCGGCAGCTGTAGATCAGAAATGAAGAAGATGCAACATATCTAAGCTTTACTCTGAGTCAGCTGGGAGATATGGAGTCGCGACTCAACTCCAAAAGAGTTGAACTGACAACTGCTTTGAGTGGAAAAGATGCAGCCGTCCTTGATGCCCACATTCTTGATGTCTCTGCCCCTGCTTTTGGTCTGAACGCACCCATTCGGAGGTTCCTTGCAGCAACTAATGTACCTGTGGAGTACCCTCTGCCCGCTGACAAACCACCAGAGGTGGGTCACCTTGAGTCACTTTTCATCAAGGCCTCCGGGAAGAGCCTGGAGGATCGTCCGGAGAACGCTCTCGAGAGGGGGGAGTAATGTCAGGGTCGCCTAGACCTCCTGCCTAGCCATAGCTTCCTTGTCCACTGGGTGTGCTGCTGCCTTTTGTTGGCTCTGGGTTCCTCTGTCTTTCTGTCTTCTTGTTGCTCCTGTCTCTGTCCTTTATAGTTTGCTTCCTGTCTGTTGTTTTTGCCTTTGCTTGAAGTCAGACTCCTTATGCACATGCTTCTGATCCTGATCTGTTTTCTGTACCTGTACCTGTATTATAGAAGTCTGTTCACAGTAAAAGCCCTTGCTGGTAATCTGGCTTGTCCCTGTTTGTTCCTGTTCTCAGTCCCTGCCCCCCAGACCTGTCCTTGCTCCCCTGTCCTGTTCCAGTCTCCTCGTTGCCGACCTCTGCTTGTTACCTGACTTCGCTACCTGCCGCCTGCCTCGGACCTCTGCTTGTTACCTGACTTCGCTACCTGCCGCCTGCCCCGGACCCCTGCTTGTGACCCCTACTACGCTCGTGCTGTTCCGGCCACCGAGATCCTACCCACCACAGGAGTCTCCCGTGACAGCACCACACAATGCACACAGCACTGGCAGTACAAACAGAATTGGCTTCTGACACTCACCTGGCTTGACCTACTATATATTGTTGTTCTCCAATATTTCAAAAGTTTAATATTACAACATATTAGGGGAATCTTACATAGTTACATTGTAGATACGTTTTGATTAAGACATTTGTCCATCGAGTTCCTCCCCATGCTAAATTTAGACAAAAGATACTTCTCCTATATTTGGATGTAAAGTATTTAGATCCAGAGGAAGGCAAACAAAAAACCCTCAGTGAAACATTATCAACGTACAGTATTTGTGCATTGATTAATGTAGGTCAATATGGCAATAACGCTGAAAAATAGTGATTGCTAGTAACTTTTTTTTTTTTTTAACAAAGTTGGTGAATATGGGAGCTTGAAAGTATCCAACACATTTTGTTAAACAAAAAAAAATAATGTTTCAATATGTAATTATGCTAAGTGGTATTGCATGAATATCAATTTAATGAGGAAATAATTTATATCTCAAAGTTGTGCCACTCTTACAGTATAAGTGTAAATGACACTGAATACTATAGTCAGACAGAGTAGCAGGGATATACTGCATTGCCACCTAGTGGTTAAAGTGCCTGTATTTATATTTAAAAAAATGTCAGGGTCACTGTTCTATTTCTGTACCATCCAAACATTTTGTGCTTTTTCTATCAAGTCAGTAGATCTGATCAGCTGAAAACTCCCATTTAAGTCAGTAGAAGTTTTCGGTAAGCGATAACGCTTCCTGCTATATAGAATGAGCCTCTTGCTGTTTTATGACACAGCACCACTTAGCAAGTACAGTATACCAATTAATGTATTTATAATATTTCTATGTCTATTATTCATATTAATATAGTTTTCAATATCCTTTATGGATTTTGGTTAACAACCATTTACGTGAAGCTATGGATCATTCTATATATTTAAACAGAGAGATAGTGCTAGATTTACTAAGCTTTGTTAGCCGTGATGTTAACCTAAGTTAAAGCTCATTAATCATAATGCAGTATTCACAATAACAGAGTAATGTTAACCAGGTTTTATGATAATTGTATTGGTTATTATTCTAAATGACGGGTAAATAAGCTTATTACAGCCTAAGTTATGTTGTTCTCATATTAACTAAGATGTGTTCATTTTGTAGCTTTATTTCCTAGCTTTAACCTAAAGTCCATCCAACTCCGCCACAACTCCCATCAAGCCACTAAAATAGGGCTGAAAAAGAGATGAACCAACCTTAGTTAATAAACAAGACGTTAACACAGGAAAAATAGTGGCCATTTCTGTTTCAGGTAAAAAAACAAAACATATATATATATATATATATATACATACATACATACAAACATACATGCATACATACATACATGTTAGCTATCGAGATTTGCAAATGTCTGCAAAGTTGCTTTGCAAGTTTATTTGCAATATTTACTATATTTTTCCATTCTCTTGAAATCTTCTCAAAGGGGCAAAAGGCGCCATATTTACAAAATTATTGTACCATTTTGCATCTTTCGACAGCTTTTTTACAGTAATGCAGTACATAACGGACCTGTGACCTAAGTGTTGCGCAAATATCTTTGCATTTGCTTTGCAAAAAAAACCAGCAAATTTTGCTTGGTTTGGAAATTTGCACTTCTCTAGTTAACAACAATCTCTTTAAATATCTGTTATGACTTTCAGTTGTTCCGCTTGTAAGAGAAATGTGATAGACATGTCTTCACCCATTTTGGATTCCCCCTACATTAGAAAAGTAGACAAAGTACCCTATAGATTTTATCCAAAAACAGCCTTTATGTTGTTGAATTTCATAGGCAAAAAATATTACTTTTACTTTAGTGTAGTCTAGGTCAGTGTGGCTTGTACAGATGTAGCCAACAATATTGCAACCAGTGACCCGCTCCCAAAATTACACGATCGCTCATGCCCCCTTTTTCACACATGGCTGTTGCAAAACAGTGCCCGCTTTTCCTGTTGGAACGTAGTGTATGGCCCACTGCCGTGTGCCATGGGTTGCAACACCTTCTGGCTACATCTGTAGTTTGATATCTGTGAATTACAGTATACTTTTCAGATTTATTCCTGTAAAAGTTACTGTGTTGGGGTGTCCACTTCATGTCAGAGTTTGTGCCAATTCGCTGATATATTTTACTGTGCAGTGTAAAGTAGGAACCAGAGAAAACATTTCAGCCGCCTCAGAGCATGCTACAGTTGCAGGGTTAGTGCAGTGAGCTGTTTTATATTTAATGGTAATTACAGAGATTTGCTTTCAAATGTCAGCTATTGTTTCAGAAATGACTCATTCACCCCACAGCATACTAAAAGACTCTGCTGTTGGGTTCTCTCTCTTCCCCATCTTTGGGGGTTATCCTTTCAGGTCTGCTACTGATTAACGCACCTGATCCGGCATTAACTCCCATTCAAATCAGTGGGAGTTAACGCTGGATCAGTTGTGTTAACAAGTGACTGACAGAGCTTAATGAATAACCCTATTTGTGGCTAAACGTGAAATTCAAAGAATGTCATGGAATATGTAAGCAATGTTTTAACTGTGGCACATAATTCATGCCATATTTTGCTAAAAGCCATATTTTGTGTGTTGTAGTTAACACAACTCATTTTATAAATGGTTTCCGTAAAGCAGCAAAACATGAAAAAGCCTATTTAAAACAAATAAATAAGTTCTGTATGTGATTGTGACTTTATAACAGGCTATTAATAATACATACCAAATATAACTGGGTTGAACTGAACGAGTCTTAGATATGATAAAATATAATTTATTCCTTGAAAAAGGTGAACACACGAGCTTATACAAATAACAGACAAAATATGGACACTCACTTAAGATGGAATGATGAAACGGTCATATCTGGATTGGCAGTTCATACTGCAATCTTCATAATCATCAAGACACGAAAGACAATAGCCATAGGCTGAGCCTGGTTCTTATACATTTATTTCCCATTGAACACAACCTAAACCCAGCCCCTCTCATAAATCAGTGATGAGGTTGACAGTTTTCCTCAGAGTAAAACTCCTCCCACCCAAGGACGTTTAAAAACTGCTTTTCCTATCTAAATAACTTCATAGCTTCAGTTCAGTAATACTTACTGGCACGCGAGACATATTAATACATTCCGGCACGCATGACACTCCCAATGAGACTAAATATTACCGTGTAATACTAAAATTAAGAGAGATATTAATATCTGTCTCTTAGTACCTGCCAGACATCAGGTGCCTGTAATCCTTATGTGCGAATCAGTCCCACGAATACACATACTGTATGTAGCTTTTAGCACGTTCAGCCGAGGACATCTCATAATATTCTTATATTTAAAAAGGTCACTCATTCTGATATCTCCTTGCGTAACCGCACCCCTGGCCCCCATCAAGAAATCCTTTAAAGCAGGGACGCCTGTGTAGTGAACATTTGTCACCGGTGCTATATTTCACACCCAATGCCCCAGCCTGGATCCTAGCTGTCTCTACCAGCCAGATGTGTTAACATACACCAAACCCCCTCTGTACTTTTCACACCCAACTTCAATCAAGCCTTTTGAAGCCCAGATATTTCTGAAAAGACACCACGCATCCTAATGTATTTTCCTAAACTGCAGCTCATTAACCCCTTAAGCCCCAGTGTGTGTGTGGTGCAGACACTGGCCCAGAAACAATACATTTATACAGGGGAATAAACAGTTGGATGGCTGAAGCAAGGCAAAACCACATTACTGGACCCCAGACCAATTAACCACTTGCTTCCCAGGTGAGAGTAGAGGGTGGCCAAATGGGGTGAAACCCCTTTAATCCTGGGCCAAATCCCCTCTCTCTTGACACTGTAGTATTAGGTAATACTGTCTGCATTTTTTTAAACGAGTAATGCCATTTTTAATGATTTTTGCTATGTACTGATCATTCTTTGGTTGCTACAGCAACCATTTAGACAGTCATATGTACTTCCTCTTTTGAAAGACTCTCACACACACCTTTTTGAGTTCTGCACTTTGGCAACAAAGTATCACAAACAGATCTGTTGCTGTATTCCATACAGCAGACTGTCTGTCTATTACTCTGAATGCTGTAAGAATGTGTTGCATTTAATAATATAATGTGACATATCAGCTGCAGCATTTCACCGACAGCAGCACAACATTCGGATGCCATTTCATTAGGCACACAACCAGGATTTCGACGGATTTATAATAGGAAGCACCAATGGATTGCCAGCTTAACTAAGAATGTAGAATTATACATTGTCACATGCTTTACATATAACAATAATAAAAAAAGAGAGACATTGTAAATGGGGTGGGGCTGCTTTAAGTGAAAGAGATTCAATACAATATTTTGTATTGGCTTCTTTTATTAACCGTAATAAACTATGGACATATGAATTTATTGCGACATCATTATCTTATCAAATACATTGCTGCATCACACTTTTGCATCATGATAGCATTAACGTTGTATTGAAGTATTCTTGTCATCTCTTACAAATATGCCGAATACAGTTTTATTTTTATGAATTTATTCTCACCTTCTATTTCATCATACTTTTGTTTTCTGTTAAAATTCTATGATCATAAAAGTTTTAAGAAATAGTCTAAATTTGTCTGTGACTGTCAGATATCTACAATTTTATTTAAGAAGCATGTTGATCAGGGAACAGTTTGACATTTTCCAGCTAAATGTATATTACCTGGGTCTTATTGAACCTCTAATTTTATTGTATTTTTGCTATGTTGATCTAGTCCACAATTCTAGTAGTTATATTTTGTGCCGAGAAGTGTATAAATACTGGGCAATAAAACATAAGTGGGTGACACATCATGGGGAATTTAAAGCACAATTGATGCAAATTCTCATCTTGCGTCTCTTTGTGGTAATGTATAAATTCCCCCATGTACGTCATCTTGCGATTTCGAGAACGACAATGAGAGGACTTCAGCAGGAGTCACAGGAAGCACAGATTATAATGAGCGGTGTTAAATTCTACACTGCTGTGCATCACCCTACTAAAAAAAAAATCTGAAGTGGTGTCAACTTATTTTGTTAACAAATTTGTGTCGTATGTAGGAAACTTTCTTACATTTTGGGCAAATGAAAGCAAAATATAGAGCAATGCATCAAAACAAACTTCTCTTGGCACTCTCATTATGTTGATACATCACCTCCAGAATTTATGGAGATTACTTAATCCAGGTAGTGTTGTGTTACATAGGAATCTGGAGTGTTTCTAAAAATGTTATGCATACATTGTAATCAGCTATTATGTTTTTTTCATTGGTCTGACAAACTTTTGAAAATGTAGAAGTGAATTTACCGCGTGTATCCAAATGTTTAGCAGCACTGTTAAGTAATGCAATTTTTCAGTGAGACAGTAATTGATATAGATTACCCAGATGCTATCGCACCGGCACAATTTGTAATTGGATAATTTAAGAATAATCACTTTAGGTCACATGAAATAGATTGGCTTAATATGGATATGGTCAGTTTGTTTTAACAATTTATCAAATGATAGCGCTGCAAGGTAAAAGGGTTACCTTATTTGCAGGTAATGTTATATTGGTAGAGGCTTTATACAGTACCTGTTCAAAGTGGCATCCCATATAGTTAGTAAAAAAATATATAAATACTTTGATCACATTGAACTTTGGGGTTTATCATTTAATGTGTATTGCATGTTGACAATTTTGGTACAGTATAGTGTTGCTTTCTGCTTCAGAGAAGTTGAGCATTTTCTAAAAACAGATGTAATTTCTCTACAGAAGGACTTGGATACACTGGAAACTTGGGCTGGTAAATGGCAGATGAAGTTTAATACAGATAAATGTAAGGTTATGCATTTGGGAAGCAAGCATAAACTGGCTACTTACTAATTAAGTGGAACAAAATTAGTTTAATCCTCTGCAGAAGAATTTAGGAGTGCTTGTAGTCAGCAGGCTTAGCAATAGTGCCCATTGTCAGGCACTGTTGCTTATTTGCAAAGGCAGATAAGATCTTATCTTGCATAAAACGGGTACTTAGGGAAGGTTAGAAAGCATAATTTTGCCATTGTATAAACTTGAATATGGATACACTTTTTGGCCCCACTCCATAAAAAAAAAAGATATTATGGAATAAGAAAAAGTGCAGAGAAGAGCCACCAGATTAATAAAGGGGATGAAAAATCTGATTTATTAGGTGAGGCTAGCTAAATTAGATTATTTTTCATTAGAAAGGAGGCGTGTAAGAGGGGATATGATAACGTTTTACAAATAGTTTCAGGGTCAATACAAGGAACTTTCATAATAACTAAAGATATACATCTCAAGTGCAGTACAACCCCTTAAGGTTGGAGGAAATGTGATTCCACCAGCAACAAAGGAAAAGGTTCCTTACAGTATGGACAGTTAAAATTTAGTATCAGCAGGGGATACACCGCTCACTATTAAGTAATGCAATTGAAGTCAAATGATGTAAATATGGATTTGCCCTAATGCCTAATGTACATAGGAATGTACACAATCGCCACACCATACCCTGCATGAGTCTGATCCACTGACGTCTGTTATGGCTAACTAAATATAAAAGCCATGAGTAGCACAGCGCAGCTCTAACATCACTGCATAATTGTCCTACTACCTTAATTGAATTTCACAGACACCTTTAGTGTGAAAAACATCAATTCATACAATGTTACAGAGGTAGTTGATGGATGAGACTTATTACTTTGATCATTGATTGAAATGTGTGTTGTCATAATATATTTACCATTACTGAAATGTATCAAGTTAAATTCCCTTAATAATTCTAAAGGCCAGAAAATACACAGCAGCAATCTTATTTATTTTATTTATAAAAATGTTTTACCAGGAAGTAACACATTGAGAGTTACCTCTCGTTTTCAAGTATGTCCTGGGCACAGAGATATAAAAATACATGGTTACATTAAAAGGACAGGGTTAAACGGTCAATTCACAGACATTTCATGAACAGATAGAGTTGGAAAATTGGGTACAGGGGATAAAGGGCTTGATTGAAATAGAGCAGCTTTAACATCACTTTAACATCACCAAACAGCAACCGAACGGCAGCAAATGGCTCACACCCTTTGGCTGCCCTTCGGCTGTGCCAAAGGCTGTCAGCCTTTGGGGCAACGCAGATGTACATCGGGGTTGTTGATTTTCAATGCAGCTGTGAACAAAAAGTTATTGGTGTCCTCTTGGCTCATTAACATTCCAGTGGGTGGGGTTGAAGTTCCACAAAGTACAAGTAAATGTTAACCCTTAGCACGCTGGTCCTGTGCAGAGGTGAGCAGCTCTTGGGGAGCCCCATCAGGCTGTCCACCTTTGGGGCAACGCAGATGTACACTGGGGTGGTTGATTCTTAATGCAGCTGTCAGGCTGTGTGGTTTAAACACTATGACGAAGCTCCGTTCAGCAGGGAAACGCGTTGGGCGTGTGACGTAGTGATGTCACTACAGAAGGTGGATCTGATGTTCGGTTTCCCTGCCTGGTTGTAAAAGGGTTGTTACATTGCACCACAATGTGCTTTATTGTATCAAACTATGCAATAGGATTTGGAAGTACTGTACTTAGAAGTTGTCTGGCTACTTAATGACACTGTTGGAATAAGCATGCAGCTAGTTAGAGCTGCTTTATGCTCCACATAGCATTTATATCAAGCGTTAGACCAGAACCCTCCATGTACTTTCATAGTGTTTAAACCACACAGCTTGACAGATTGCGGCTGTGCACCGCTCTACTTTCCCCCGTGGGAATACATCCGGATATTGCTTCTACTTTACCGTGTGCACGCTGACACCGGAGACTAACTGCTGGACAAATCATGTGGAGGTTGTGAGTACTTAATGCTTCATTTATACCATATACCATTTTTACTACAGTGTACTTCAGGTGACACCGGCCCCTAGTCTGATGGGTATGTGTCCTTGTGTCATGACCATGATCATGTCGACAGCCCACTAAGGCAACATCGTGGAACCTGTGTTTTTTTACCTTAATAAGAGTCATCAACACTGTAGGTTGTTTGCTGACCATACCACAAGTCTCTGGCATTTTATTTAACTATTTCATGCAGTCATGTCTGCCTGGGTTTAACAGCCAACCTATCTGTGAACCCGTTATTATTGTTGAAGATTTCTTCTGATGCACTGAGCGAGGCAGTGGAAGTAGCTACAGCTACACACATCACAGCCACACACACTCACTCTGAATGGGAAGACGGCACCGGAGTACCTGCGGATATCCTTTCTTCACAGAGGAACCTGGAGAGGAACCAAACGCGGGTCACCTGCAGCCTCTTTTGAAGTGGACATAATACCAGATGTGCCTGTTTAAACCTCACTTGGGAAACTCTCCATGTTCATCTGAGGCACATCAGGATCTACCTGACTGGACTTTATTGAATGGTTTGATCGTTACCTTGATATCTGGACTTATTATTATTTATTAGGCGCCAGAAGTCATTTATCTGTATTGATGAAGGTTGTGATACTTTTTGACGAACCAACATTATAGTTTTTCATAGATGCTTCTTCAAAAATAAACAGGTTTCCAAAGCTCTGTACACTCTAGTTTCATCTATAAAGAAGAATTCTAGTGTTGGTAACAGAACCTACAATGAATCTGCTTTTCTCCAGGACCAATGTGGCTGCAAGAGCTTTGACAACTTTTAAATGAGAAATGTCTTAAGGAACCCATTTAAAAAGGTATTCACTTCACATTGTGGACAGAACACTTGCTGGTAGCCTAAAATATTAACTTTGGTTGAAAGAAATGTTAAAGGTATCTCTTGCTTCAATTCTGCTTGACTTACAGTAGCTGGGATATTCACAGACAACAGAAACCTATATAAATATGCAATATAAACTTCCTATGTGTCAACTACTCTGATTTGGGGAATATTTGTGTAGTTGTAGTGGCGACTTACCAGCATGTTATATAGTGTGTACTTTGAGACTAAGTTGATCTAGCTGGCATTACATTTTCAACAGGCATAATTTATTTCTCAGAATTGCTCTCTGGATAAAGCAAAGCCAATAAACAAAGCAAAGCCAGTAAACCATACAAAACAAACCAAAGCATTACATCCATAATCAGAATTTCTGATTCTACTCCACCAGTCGAGATGAGAGCCATGCAGTCAGTAAAATATATGCATCTACTGGCAGCTAATGCCAAGTTTGGGAATTGTTGCCTGCAGTTAAATATGTCAATATTTTACAGTTTGCCATGAACTTGAAATCACATATTGTTCAAAAAGAAGCCAATAAAACTTGGTTATAATTATAGATTGAAAAAAAATACAGAAGAGGAGGAAATTCGCTGACATCGATATGACAGGAGCTGCTGCAGCTGATTTGAAACTAATGAACTAGTACTCTTTTTATCAACTATAGCATCATAGTGCACTATCCTGCTTGGGGACCGAAACTTTGGTATTTTGTGCCCTGTGACAAATATAATATCTTCACCAACGTATGCCTGTGTGCAGTGTCCTGATTTCGTTTGACACAGTATCGTATCTCTATGCAATTCTTATGGGTCATAAACCTGCTTACATATGCTTACTAGTGGAGTGTCTGCTGCCTTGCTTAATATATATATATATTTTTTTCATATATATTATATATTTTTTATATATATTTATATATATATATATATATATATATATATATATATATATATATATATATATATATATATATATATTAGTGATTGAAGAAGTGGCACTTAGCAACATGTAATATAGTGACAAGTGTATTTCAGTGCAGCTGTGATAACTTTAAAAAACAGTGTGTCATGTAATACAGAGCTGCAAAAAAAGTGAAAATGACCAATTAGCGGAAAATCCTCTCTTCTGTTCTTAACAGTTGTCTAATTGATTCAAGTGTGTTGAAAGGTGTGTCAAAAGTTGGCTCTAAAGCCTAACTCACAACAGCAAAGCATTGTTGGCAGCAAAAGGGTTAAAATAAATGAAGAAATATTATAACATATCAATCAAAGGGCCTTAATCCTGAAGGATAGAGAATGTAATGTCCTCGTCCTTTCAAAATGACGTCTAAAGAAGGTTCAGTCCTTAGGACCTCGGCTAGTTTTTAACAACCTTGTCGTAAAGTAAAATGGAGTTTGTACCTATTGGGTTTCATGCATAAATACATTTAATGACTAAATACATTAGTTCTGTCTGGGAACAGTATCTGTTGGCCCTCTTCCTGTGCTGGTTTTTGGACAACATTCTTCTCTCCTTTAAAGGTACATTGTCATTTTTTTTAGTATAGAACAAATGTCCTATCTTCGTTTTTATGCATTTGTATCACTTCGTTATAAAATAGTCTGGTAATATTGTGGTTTGGATAATTATTGCTGAAAAGTACACATTTTGGAGAAGTTTCAGCCTACTGTGATCTGACTGATTTATTATTTTTTCATAGATACGACATCGGCAATCCTTCCATATTATGCCTTATTTATAACTTCGAATTCTGCTGTTGGTTTATTTTTTTAAATTTATTATAACTTTTGAATTCTGGTACGGGTCAAATGTAATCAACATTGCCAGCTGATTTACTAGGAAGTTGTTATTAAATCTGTGCCGCAAATCAACTACAAATAAACTACGCAGGTGATCCGAAGAAGGAAAGAAGAAACCGGAGCACAGCCATGCAAAGAAGTCGATGTCCAGGGCTACAGCATGATGCTAATAAAAGTCTTTAATGAATCGTTGACAACATGGTACAGACAGGCTAAAAAGTTTAGTCTCTGACGAAGCGCTACGTGTAGCGTGAAACGCGTAAGAGTGAACTTTTTAGCCTGTCTGTACCATGTTATCAACGATTCATGTAAGACTTTTATTAGCATCATGCTGTTGCCCTGGACATTGACTTCTTTGCATGGCTGTGCTCCGGTTTCTTCTTTCCTTCTTCGGATCACCTGCGTAGTTACATCAACGTGAGGCACGCCAACAGAGGAAGGAACAGCGACCATACAGTATATGAGTACTCACAATCCCTATTATACTTTGCAAGTTACATGGGAATCACTGTCATGGATACCACAGGGACACTTAGGCTCTAGGGAGGCGGTTCATATAGGAAGAGAACCAGAGGGGGTGATACATCATTACCCATCTGCATTATCAACCAGGTCATGAGATTTACACCTCCTTTAAAATGAGCTATTTTTACTTATATTTACCTGTGGTTACTACATGTTTGATGGACTCTATGTCGCTATTATGATCCTTTCTCTATCAGCAAGTTTATTTTCATTATACTACGTTTACTTGATTGGTTACCAATTTATGGAGCACCGTTTTTATTGAACTTTGTTCTGCTGTTACATACTACAAATCAACAACTGTATGAATGAATACTAACAATGACACACATTTTATGTGTTTATACTGGCTTTAAGAGATCTAATAATTTTGAAATGTTATTAACATTAGCTAATTGTTTCTCAAATATTATTGAACAGTAGTATCTCAATAGTGCAGTAAATGCCACCCAATGTTTAATGTAATTTTTACAAGATGCTTTTTCATCATGTGCAGCCTAAGGCCTCGACCAGGGTGGTGCTGAGTGGGCGCTCACGCTGGCTGCGATGAAACACATTGCGGCAATGTGTGTGGCCAGCGTGAGCAAGCGCCTGAGCATGCGCGGCGCTTACCTGCTTGCCGAAGCAAGAAAATTTGAATCTGTCTCTCGCTCGCGCATCACGTGAGCGGTTCGTCCAATGAGGGCGAACCAGCTCCGTGACATCATGGCCACACCCCCCGAATTGCCCTCTCCCCCTGCGCACCTAGCCGGCCACAAATCTCCCGGCCGAGCAGGGAGCGTGACATCACTGCGCATGAGCACCAGCGCTCCCGCTCCCTGCCTGGCCGCAGCCTTAGAAAGCTGCATCTGAGCTCTGCAGTATTTTCTGGGTGAAATGACCCATATTTGCACATTTTTCCTTTTTCCTTTTATATCACAATTTCATCATGGTTTAGGACTTAAAAAATACGTATGTTGATCGACTTCAACCTTTTGATAAATTTGAACTGGATGAGCTACTCATGATATATATCTTTATATTGATGCAGAGGGTAGCAAACAAACAACCCCAGTACAACATTTGCCAATAATGTTTCACAAGGGAAAATAATCCTTTGTGGCTTTAGTAAATGGCAATCCAATTGCTCTCTGGATCAATAGTGTTCTTATGTTTTAACCTGGTTTGTTTATGCATTGTATGTTGTGCGTGTAACGGGTATTCCCCCACCCAATCGCATATAGAGTGTATGTGAGGGGGAACCTCTTTGTTACCAGGTGTGGTGCTATACCTGCAGGTTAACAGGAGGCCTGAGCCTCCGCTTGCTGGGAACCTGGGGTGCTTCTCTGGAACGTTTCTTCAATCAACGCCTCCACCTATGTGAGATTCTAGGAGTGTAGAATGGCCCTCACATAGGAACATCCATAAAGTAACCAGCCCACACCAAAGGTTATGGCTAAAAGGGTTTACTATAGGGATCAGTAACATAACACACAGTATCATAATATAGAGTATCAGCGGCTCTATGCATAACAAACATACATTGGGTGCAAGAGCACCAATATCCCCTTGTACAGGCCCTTGGCCTCTCCGCCCAATAGTAACCCAACCATGCAGTGCCCACAATAATTGGGTGCTCGGCACCAGTGTCCCAGTGTCCTGGACCCCAACCCAGATGTATGGCAGCGCTGCTCACGTGCGTATAGTTGGTACACTTATAGATACCTGCCCGGGCACACGTCCGTGCCCAGGTGTAAAGCTCTTCAAAAAGGGTCTGACGCAGGAACAGGAATCCGCCTCCGCATGAGGTGTCTCCCTCGTGGAGCGTCTCACCCACAGAATGTCTCTTGCAATAGAGCCTGTCTGAGCCCAGATGCAGGCCGCGACCACCGCATGCAACTGGCACCGGTGATATCACATAACACTGTACTGTAGAAAGCAACCCCCCCTCGCACTGAAAGGGGCCTTTCCTGAAACTGCCAAACTAACTGCTGTGGCTGCACTGCAAAGCAACACTGTCTCTTCTTGTCAGAGCACACAGCACTGCAGCTGTATCACTGACTCTTCTTGTCAGAGCACACAGCACTGCAGCTGTGTCCCTGACTACAACAGATATAATGGGGCAGGGTCCCTACCTTAGGGCCTTCCCTATGAACTTACCCACAAAACCTAGTGGGGAGTGGGGCCTACCTGGGGCCTGGGGTTTCTCTGGCCTAGTACAGCAAAGCACTGCTCTCTGTACACTACCTTCCACAATCTCTTCCTGGATCCAACTGACTAGCGTGGTCTCTGTGCAACATTGTATCCTTCTCCAACAGGAGAAGCTAAAAACTCTATTTGCTGTCTGGATGCATGTGATGTGGGTGAAAGGGCAGTCCCCAGAGGCTGCTGGGAGTTGTAGTCCGTTATGGCCCTCTTTAACATTGGGTCTGCCGCGCCTGCGCAACCCTGTAATAGCTGCCGCTACTTCCCTGACACTCCACTGCTCAGGCTCTACATGTAATGGCCACCACTTAGGCATCTGCGCGACGCCCTGTACACGCGCGACTCTGCACGCCAACCCTAACATGGCCGCCGCATCGCTTCTGCGCATGCGCAAGCCTCCGCGCATGTACGAACACAAAGATGGCGGCGCCCTGTCACTGAGGTCGCCGGGAGCCCCCGCAGCAGCACACACGCAAGGGGGAAAGAAACCGGGAGACAGGGGACCGGAGGGACCCTGGCTCCATGCGTTTCTAAAAAGGTATCCAAACATTTGTCATTCCACTGCCGTTTTTGCAAATAACTTCTTATTTTGCTGCTGGTGAAATTTCCTGTCCTCTAATCTCAATGGATGACCCTGTGTTAACTGTATAGCCCTTGGGATAAATCTATCATTTTTGTATTGACCCTGGACATATTTGTTAATAGTGAATACTAATGTCCCTTTTTTGCCACACTATCCTAATTTTATATGAAGTCTTTGCTCATGATTCAGACTTTCCATCCAATTTACCAGATTCTCAGCAATATTTATATGATGTTTTGTTATAGCAATGTGTCAAAAACTATGCTTTGTATTCAAGCTACGGTCTTACTAGATTTACGCAGGAGTGAAATTACGATTTTCTTCCTTCCATTTACATCTTGTTTTATTCATGAAACTATCCTGGTAGCTTTTGTGCAGTCTAGCTAACCCAGCTATTTACAACCACTCCTAAATCTTTCTCCATTTGACTTCATTTTGTCTCATGAAAGTTATCATACTTATCATTACTACCCAGATGCATAAGCATACCTGTCAAGTCATATGGATTCCCTGTGTGACACCGATTTGTTTTTTCAGCACCCTTCTCACGTCTCCCGACAGAGTGTAGAATTTATACAGTGCCGCGAGAAAAAGTTGAGATCGACCATTAATCTCACTTTCAGGCTAGTTTCATATTTTGTACAAGAAAAGATTGGAAATGAAGGTGTGACCGTTTGAATGAGAAGCGGTGGATGTTACCACTATACAGATGCAGCGGCCGTTATCCGAACATCTCACGGAGCCGTTTTCGTGAACTCTGCTGTATTCCACGCGGCATTCACTCGTTATTCTTCTGTGAACGCTGCCGTGAATGTGCGCCGGCACTAGTAAAAACACTAGTAAACACGTGTCATAACGCGGGAAAGTTTGATGAAATCATGCGGCACGACCTGGGTATGCCCAGGAATACAAATCGTGAAATGTTCGGATAACGGCCGCTGCATCTGTATTGTTTGTATAGCTGAATATGTGGTCCCATGTGCCTCAAGATTTATATAATGTTGTCTAAACTTTTAATGGTAGGAATTGAAATAGGCAGATAACCAACAGTTGAGTTCCTCCTATGAATATTGACATTTTGAGTTGAGTTATATCGATTTTTCTTGGAAGTCTCTAGAAACGTAATAGAATGTCAAGAATACTGTGTGTTTAATGGGCTACATTTTGTTGATTGACACATTTCCTATGTAACTGCGTACAGTCCCTCCCCTTACCTTCTGACTCTCCACTGTCTTTATGGGAGTATGTGGGGTGCTGACTTTAAGTGTGTATGTGTTGGCAAGTATGATATATTCTGGTAAAATAAATTAAGTGTGTAAAATAGGACAGCAGATTTATTGTCGTTGCAATTGAGACGCAGGTGAAGGCTTTCCCAGAAATTAGAGAGCGTTGACATTGTCCGCTATCACATTGTGAAATTTTTTAAGGTTAACTCACTGCACATTTATATTGAATGTAATCTGCCCTTATATGCAATTTATCCAAGTCCCTCACAGACACTGTAAATTGCTCTAATTTTTTTTATCTTTGTTGTCAACAGAAGAAATTGAGTAGTCTGTTTACAGTACATATAGCATTACTATTGCCAGAGATGAATAAAAACTAAATGCAGCCTTGGTATCGTACTGAATGTAAAGTTTGCTGCATTTCACCTATGATAGTTTGTAGTGCTAGCTAGCAGGCTGCTGCACGGCTACTAACTGAAGAAAATGTGATTTTCAACCGCTATTATAGTAACTTAGTGAATGCCCCTATGACAGGGATGGCCCAACTCCAGTCCTCAAGGACCACCGGGCGGTGAAATTGGGGAGCGCAGAAGTCACCAAAAGATAAAAAACACAATAGTGTAGATGGTCTGGAATTGGGAATTGTAAATGCTTTATGAGATGAAAACTCACTTTTGAAAATACTGCATAAAACCGTTCCAAAAATCAGTTTGGTATGTTGATACTGGATTGGATGTGGGTTGATCAGATCAGGTCTAGGTGGTCTGGTTACTGATTCTCAACGACATGAAGCTCTCAGATGAAATAAATGGGACACACCATAGTGCGATCTATATGTAATCTTCAAATTGATATCATAAAATGTAAAAAAAACACACTTACATAATTCGTAGGAGTACTGGCATGTAGAACTAAAGATGTGATCAGAATCTCTGATCTCCGCTGCCCAGCACTGTCCCCTGTGATTTGGCGTCTCTCAGTCTACGGTATTTCCGGTCTTCCGGTGTCGTCACTTCGGATGAATGGAAGACAAGACGGCAATGGAACGCATACACGGGCTCACACGGACAGGCACTGATTTTCAGCAGGCAGACGGGAGTGGCGACTCAACGCATTTCGCACGGATTCGGCTTCGGATTCATGACTCCTGACAAAGCCGAATCCGTGCGAAACACGTTGAGTCACCATTTCCACCATTGTTGTCTGCTGAAAATCAGTTCCTGTCCGTGTGAGCCCATGCATGCCTTCCATTGCCATCTTGTCTTCCATTCGCCGGAAGTAACGACACCGGAAGTACCGCAGACGGAGAGATGCCAAATCACAGGGGACAGTGCTGGGCAGCGGAGATCAGAGATTCTGATCGCATCTTTAGTTCTACATGCCAGTACTCTTACTAATTATGTAAGTGTTTTTTTACATTTTATGATATCAATTTGAAGATAACATATAGATCGCACTATGGTGTGTCCCATTTATTTAATCTGAGAGCTTCATGTCGTTGAGAATCAGTAACCAGTCAACCTAGACCTGATCTGATCAACCCACATCCAATCCAGTATCAACGTACCAAACTGATTTTCGGAACGGCTTTATTCAGTATTTTGACATGTGAGTGTTCATCTCATAAACCATCTCTAGCATTTTACAATCCCCAATTCCAGACCATCTGCACTACAGGCATACCCCGGTTTAAGGACACTCACTTTAAGTACACTCGTGAGTAAGGACATATCGCCCAATAGGCAAACAGCAGCTCACGCATGCACCTGTCAGATCGTCCTGAACAGCAATACCAGCTCCCTACCTGTACCGAAGCTGTGCGCAAGCGGGGAGACTATAGAGCCAGTAACAAATGTGTTATTTACATCAGTTATGCAGTTATGTATAGGACGATTGCAGTACATTACATGCATCGATAAGTGGAAAAAAGTTAGTGCTTCACTTTAAGTACATTTTCGCTTTACATACATGCTCCGGTCCCATTGCGTACGTTAATGCGGGGTATGCCTGTATTGTGTTTTTTATATTTTGTATCTTTTGGTGACATCTGCGCTCCCCAATTTCACCGCCTAGCACTTCACAGAGGAGGATCCCAGACCATCCTCCAAAAGGGTTTTTGAGCTGTATTTCGTATATCATTTATTTCACACATTTCTAAGAGCACTAATATTGCATTATTGTGTATGTATCACATTTAACTATATATAACACCTTGTTAAGAGCGCCTTATTCAGTTTTTCTTTTCTTCACTGACACTCAAGTGCCACGACAGGTCAGATTTTATGGGTATCCCTGCTTCAGCACAGGTGGCTCAGTCAATGTCTGTGAATCAAAGACTAAGGGGCCTATGCAGAGAGCAGCGAATTTTAAAATTGGCGAATTTATTAAAAAGTAGCTTTTTTGGAGAGTTTTATTCTCCATATGCAGAAAAGTGCGAATTCTGCTATGTTTAACATGGATGCGTGTGGCGAGTTTAAATTGGCGAGATGCGCGCTTCAGAAACGTGTAAAAACAAATTCGCGCCTTTTTTTTCCCTTTGCAATGGCCGCGAGCGGCAGCTTCTTGCCAGTTTTTTCTGGCGAGGCAAAAAGGAGACAATCGCGCCATTTTATTGGCGCGAACAGCCGCTAGATGCCGTTCGCGCCTCTCTGCATACGGATATTTTTAAAACTGGCGAGATTGAGGTTCTCGCCAGCCGCGAGGCGAGTTTTACAAATAGAAAAGAAAAATTGGCGCGTTTTTCGGAACTCGCCATTTTCTGCTGCTTTCTGCGCGATTTTCTCCAAAAAATGGCGAATTTCGAAATAGCGCTGCTCTCTGCATAGGCCCCTAAGTTCATTGTGTCAACTGTGCTGAAGCAGGGATATCCTGAAAACCTGACCTGTTGGTAGCCTTTAAGGGCTGGAGTTGGCCACTACGGCCCTATAACTATCCTGTCACCAAACGCAACTCCTTTTATTGTGACACACTGATTACCCTTTTAACTTTATAAGGTAAGATAATCAAGTTAGGGATGTATTTACTGTTATGACTGGTTCTCTTATCCTTACATAGGGGGAATTAATTAAGCTCCGATAAGGTACATTAAAGCTTGATCTAGCACTAACTGTTAAATCAATAACCATTAACCTGGGCTTAGTGAATCTCCCTCATGCTAGATTCACTAAAAGTCAATATAGCTGCGTTAACATTTGATGTTATTAAGAAATGGGATTATGGCTATATTTTAGAATTACCACTATATTCACGAAGAATGTTCTAATCATAAATGAATAGCAATATTCATCTGATTTGTATCTGATTTGTATACACCAAATGAGTATTAATTCAGCGTTAAAGCAACAGTACAAGCTGAAGTTTTTTTAATTTTTAATTTTTCTCTTTAATATATGCATCAGTACAATCCACACTGATAAGTAATTAGCTAAATTGCTGAGCGATCTGTTCTGCTTTGATCGATCAGCGAAGATTCGGCTCAGGGGTTCACTATATGGGTGTCCGTGTCGCAGAAGAGGACCAAAGATGCAACGTTCTGTGGGGAAGATCATGTGACCAGGCAGTCACTAGATACAACTGGTGCACTGCTAGAGAGAGGGCAGGACTCAAAAAGATGTGTGCCAGAGCCTGTTTCAGAAGAGGAAGGGGATGTGACCTTGTAAATGGTTGCTATAGAAACATAATATGCTTGTTAGTTACATTATAATACATTCAAAATATCATTCAGAGTTGTTGGTTTTTTTCATGCTACAAGCTGAAAAATTCTCATAGTACAGAACTGATTTTTTTTTTTTTTTTAAAACACATGTAGGATATACTGTAGCTTGAACTGCAGCTTTAAACAGCGGTAGATATACAAATGAGCAGTGAATCAGTGCTAGCGATGCAATTTTGTCAGTATACAGTAGAAGTTTCCACTTTGATCAAAAGCCTATGACAGAAAATGATTAACCCCTTTGATGTCTGAGGCTAATAATGCATTGCAAAGAAATGACTTCAGATACAAGAGAGATTGCGCCATACTACAGCCTACAAGTAAACCCCCCCCCCCCCCAAAAGCTGTATGTGTAAATATTATAGATTGACAATGACCAACTGGCCACTTAAGGGCAAATATGTTCTACAGCAGTTCCCCAACCTGATCTCCCAGAGCAGGGCAGTTTCCTCTATCCTGATTGGCTGCATTACCCCTGATGCCTGTGACTCTCTGCCCCCTCAGACCCCTGTTAATCCCTGCCCTATCTGACTCCTGAGACTCCTCTAACCCCTGTGACACACCTACCCCCTCTGACACCTGTGACACACCTGCCCCCTCAGACTCCTGTTAATTCCTGCCCCCTCAGACTGTGACTCCTCTGACTCTCTGCCCCATCTGACTCCTGTGGCTCTCTACCCCCTCTGACTCCCTGTCTGTCTCTGTCTACTGTGACTCTCTCTCTCTCTGTCCTGTGTTTGCCGTGACTATCTCTCTCTTTCTCTCTGTCTCTGTGTCGTGTTTTCTGTGACTCTCTCTCCCTGTCTCTGTGTCCTCTGTTTTCTGTGACCCTGTCCTGTTGATGGTGTGCCTAGCAGTGTGGTTAGGGGTGCATCGAGAGAAACAAGGTAGAAAACCACTTCTACAGTGTTAATGCTATGTATTTTTATCACCAATTATTGGATGGCTACTTTTGTATTGCCAATGTATATTGTTAATTACAGTAATGTATATTGTCAAAATACAGTAGCCTGGGGGTGACACTAACATCTGACGATAGTTTTGGGTGGTGGACTAATAACTTACTGTATCACATTTTAGTGAATAGCATGTGAATAAGTAGTTAGGTGTTAATTACTCATTTGACTATACCTCTAACTTTTAATTGTATGCTTTAAGCTAACCAAGGTAGGGATGTATTTACTTTTATGGCTGATTCTCTTATCTTTATGTGTGATAGTTCCCTCTAGCACAGTATAACGCAGGGATGCTCAACTCCAGTCCTCAAGCCCTCCCAACAGGTCAGGTTTTCATGATTTCCCTGCTTCAGTACAGTGGGCTCAATCAGTCCCTGCTTCAGCACGAGTGGCTCAATCAATCTCTGCTTCATCACAGGTGGCTCAATCAGAGGTTCTTGAGCCACCTGTGTTGAAGCTGGGCTATCGTGAAAACCTGACCTGTTGGGTGGGCTTGAGCACTGGAGTTGAGCACCCCTGGTATAATGAATAACCCCCTACGTTCAAAGTTCTGTTGAAGAATAGCCTCCTCCAAACCTACACAAATAACCAGCTGCTATAAAAAGCAGTACTAAAACGGACTAAACATTTCCAAAAAAGACGGGGTGTGTGCTGAGCACACCAATTTTTTTTTAACAATAGATGCAAAGTGTGACGTGTGGTGATTGTGTTTAGCTTTGCTCAGTTTGCATGTCTGATATTCTCTGTGAGTGTGCACATGCTGTACTTATCTTAAGGCCAGATCTGATTCAACATGTTGTAAGAGGAGAATGTCTAACGAGCATTTAATGCGCTTTCTTTTTCCAGGCGGCAGATTTCAATCAGTAAAAAAGTGATCAGACGTTGGAGAGGTAGCAGGATTGTAACAAGAAAGTAAAATTAGAAATGGAGATTGACTTTTATTCTTTACAGCAGTAATGTTTTATTAATTTATTGCACTCAGACTGTGACTCCCTTTACAATATGTAATATGCATGCAAATGCAGTTAGTACAGTTGTATCAAACCATTTTAATAGTGTTAGTATTAAAACATGTATTATAAATGATAGATCTCTGTCCTGCAAGTTAATTGATCAGCCAGTAGGCGCAGCTGGTACTCAGTTGGCTGGAGTACAGGGTTCCGACAGGTTTGTTATTGGTGGCAGAGTGTGGTGAGCAGTGTGGGTGGGCTAGATAGGTCCCCGGACGAGGGAGGCAGATACAGCTGTAGTTGGAGGAATTGGTAGATCTCATATAAATGCTAACCGATCAGGGGTCAATAGTGGATTTGTGGCATGAATAAATACATTGGAAAAAATTAGGTTTCCCCAGTACCAGTCTTATTTCCTAATCAATTGACCTCAAAAAAGATACTGAGGTTTAAGTTTAAAATTGCAGTGATCTAAGCTACAAGAGCTCATTGTGCGGAAGCCCTAGCGTGCCACCAATTGTGGAAATTCAGACCATATCTTCACCTTCATTTCTCTCTATCATCTATCGTCCTTTCCTCTCATCCTTAGCCTTTGTTTTCTCTCACTTCTATCCATCATCCTCGCTCCTCTCTTAAACACAACCCTTTCTCTAATATTTGCCACTCTGCGCATGCGCAATCACCGCTGGCCACTTCTGTGCATGCACGAGTGCCTGTGAGATTAGCCAGGGGGGGGCGCGCGTGCTCCTGCATGCGCCTTACGTCACTTCCGTTACACATTTTTCGTCGCCATGAAAGAGTTTTGTCCTATGAAAATGTAGTTGGTGCCAGCAAAGACGTTTCACCTCAAAAATCTTCTGTTGAAAAAGCTGGAGATAGGTATTGAACCCAAAGCAATGATTCATCTGTTGTTATTGACTGTTGTTGGAGGGGAGAGTTGTGAGAAAGCGTTGAGGTGCTTGGCATGTGGTATGATTACACAGGATCCAATATTTCAATTCATAACATGCTTTCTAAAATCAATTTAACAAGTCACTCTGTGCTGGAGAATAAAGAATATTAAGTAACTTTTTTTCATTGTTAAACACATTTGAGTTTGTTGTAACTTTAATTTAACAGAATAATCCATGGTACATATGTGTTCAGAACCAACAAATCAATAGCCAGCAAACAGATGGGAAGTGGAAACATCAATGGCAGTTTCATTGCTTTTTAATTGGCAATAGAGTCAAGGGGATATATATAACTTGCACTGCTCAGATTCTCTTCATTGCACTTTTGTTTTAAAATGAAATCTAAATTGTGTATTAAAAAGCAGCACTTTCTTGTTTTATTTTAGCAATGATGTTTTTTTTTTTTTTTGCAGTTTAACAACAACGCTCATGATGTCAGCTGCTTTAACCATCTTGTCCAAGCAAATGTACGAAACAAGAAGGTGCTGAAAGATGCTGTTCATAACATCACAGCCAAAGGGACCACAGACTACAAAACAGGCTTCAGTTTTGCCTTTGACCAGCTACTAAATGTAAGTATTATATTGGGGGAAAAAAAATATTGATATGAAATAGTCAGAGCTAAATGATTTTGACAAATAGAAACATTACTAACTCCAATTAATTTTGTTTTGCAGTAAACTTAATTAAGATAATGTAAATGCACTTCAAAATAATGAAATCAAAGCAGTGTAGTATTATAACCGTGGTTGTTATCATCCTTCATCATGGGCACAAGAAGTGATTTTTTAACAAGGTCTTTGGGTTACAGAAAATGTAATTTTAATGCATTAAACTCTTTATTGGAGAAACAAACATTCTCGGTATGTGAAGGACATGCGTCTGTTATTGGTTTTTAAGAATAAGCTAAACAATTTAAAAATCTCAAAATCAGGCATATTTCTTCCACAATAGGAACATTACAGATGTCAATAATTGTTGTGAACTATTTTAATGTAACATTTCTACAGAGATATTTTTATTGTTGACTGAAAGGGCATCTTTCGGTGTAAATATTGGCCTTGATGAGCAAAATGAAAGAAAGTGATCCAAGAGTACAACAGCATGTAGAGCCATATATATTAAGAATACCATAAAACACCTTCTGACCCATTTACGTACCTTGTTTAATGGGCCAGAAGGTGTTTTTTTTTTTAAAGCGTCCGCAAGTGTCTTGTGGAATAGCACTGCTTAATAAATATGGGCCAAAATGTCACCTAGAAAGAAGGGACTGTTTAAAACTAAAGGTTCTGAGAGCAAAGGAAATGTGATTAACATTTGTTGCAAAAGTCAAATAAATGGTGATCTCTTCAACCATAGCAATGACATCACATATACCACATATTATTTACACCCTCTTTTTGTTCATGTGTCAGGATTTCTGGGCTTTAAAGTTAAAACCCGTTATCTTCACATTATTTTCAAGCTGACTTGGTCTAGGACATTTGGTAACTGCCATTTTCCTGTGACCAAGTCGCCCCTGGCGGCCCTTAGGGCCTTCACCCTAAGCCTCTCCCCTGATGCCTCTTATTCCCTATCCTAAACCCTTAACCACTTACCTAATTCTGTACCTAAAAAACCTAACCCATTACCCTAAAACCTCTATCCTTAAATCCCCTACCATAACGACTAAAATCCCCTTAAGTTAACTTACCTTATTGGTGAAATGGCCGACGGGTGAGTGTCCAGCTGCAAAGCGGGTACGACGAAGGATCCCTCAGTGGCCAAACGCCAATGGCGAGATGGCCATGCCCAAATGTCCGACTCCGAACTTACCTTAACTAACAGAATGTAGCAACGCATAACCCTTTCGTTTTACCACCTTGTGACCCTTTGAGGTAATTGTTTACCTTTGCAGTTCCAGGAATTTGGGGGAGATAAAAATGGCTGACGGCCATGACATTGGTGATGAGCCAGTGGATAAGCTGAATGTTCTTATAAACAACGAATGCCACAAATATAAAAAATATCAAAATATGTTAAACGTGCAATCTATATTGGAGTTGTGGGAATTGAAAGCATGCCGCCATGAGCACATTCTCTATCATAGCACGGATATTATAGGAGTGCCGCTGATTTGGGGTTATGGATATTGTTTTTAGCAAAATGCTTTTGGTCCAGAACCCCCAAATCTCACTGAATTGGGAGGTATTGTAGAGATCTTAATAATTTATGGTGCCATTGATAATGTTTAGGCTGCAAATTATTATTCCAAACACAATAGCATGTGACAAAAAATTAAGCGCACTACTTTTTATGGTGTACTCAGAAGTTTGAATCTGATGAAGAATCCATACTGCGATACCAATGAACAGAGATGAGCCATAAATTAGTTCTATAAAAAGGCCATCAAAAATACTATTTCAATTTTCATCCCATACTAAAACACACTGGAAAATGTCACAGTTTAGCATTCAGGATAGAAATGGAAAGAAAAGATCAAATATTTTTCAAAATAGATAAAATAACAGTTGCCTATAGTCACGTCTTGAACTCCTTGAATATTTAAATTCATTTGCCCATTTTTTCAGAGAGTAAAAGCTTAGTTTGTTTCAGGGCACAAACCTCTTCATTTGGTGAGGACAGGCTAATTAGTCAAATCATAATAATACAATTTAGGTTGTAAAGACGGAGAGTAGAAGAACAAGTTAGTGGTTCTGATGTATCTGGGGAAATTTAGATACGAAGAGTTATCAGCTCCAGAGAATTACAGTTAATCAGTCTTTGCTGAAGCCAGTAACATAAGACTAAGTAATTGATAATTTCACTTACTATAGATCCTCTCAAGACAGCTGCGTTCGGAGCAAGAAATATTAAATTTCATTAAACCGTAAAACAAGAAAATGGAAAATCTGGAAATATAAATGGAAGGTTGAAAATGGATATAAGAAATATCAAACCATTTTAAAATAATTTCAGTGAACAGGTTACATAAAAATCCTTCCAAATATACATATATATTACTGATTGAAACTATATTCTATTAATTTTTGCCATATTGTGTTCTCTGAGTGCTGAAAATAGCTGTAATAAAATAGAACGCCCAGGATACATCTTGCTGATGATTCTTGCAAACATTAAAAAGACCATCAACTGTAATTTGGTCTGACAGCAGGCGTTAGAAATATGCGGAAATAGACATGTTTTTTCAAGGAAATTAACTGCTAATGTTAAGGAGGATTTTAACCTAATGTATATACTGTAGTGCCGACGAGTATTCTAAAACAAATCTGGGGCAATCACCAACAAGACCCAGGTACATGCTGGGTACATGCTGGGTACATGCTGGGTACATGCTGCAATATTTCAGTGACATTTCTGCAGACAGACTAATGGCCACTGAACTGAATGGGACTGCCAGGGACCCCTGCTGTGTTAATCCAATGGGCCATTAGTCCCTGCAGAAATGTCACTGAAATGTTGCAGCATGTACCCAGCATGTACCTGGCTCTTGTTGGTGATAGCCCCAGATTTTCCAAGGCAAGTTTTAGAATACTCGTCGGCGCACCTGTAGTTAGTGTGCAACACTTTTATAAAACAAACAAAATTTGATGTTAACCCTTTGGGTGACGCAGCGCATGGTCACTAGGTCATGATGACTGGAACACTGGAGGCCCCATGATGTAGTGACTGTCATTCCCAATTGTTTTTTTTTTACCCTTTGATCGCGTCCTCCGATTGCCTGGGGAGGAAATGGAGGACAAGGATTCCTCCTCTTCTGTCTACTGCAAAATAGCCCCCGCGGTCATGTGACCTCTACTGGAAGCGGTGGGGACAGCATCGAGCCGGAGGGGGCGTGGCATTCCAGCAGCCCCTCCAGCTCTCAAAGGGTTAAACAATGTTGATATTAACCATGATTGAAGTTTTTTTGCTTAATTTTGAAACAAAGTTAAAAACATGATGGCCAGTAAATGAATAGAATGTGGGTGGTTGTAGCAAAGCTTTTACACGTCCCCAGATAATCAAGAAGGAGAAGCTTTGCTGAATAAATACACTTGGCACTGACGTCAGATGGGCTTGATGTGAGACCAAGTTGTAGTCGGAATGGGACATTTGGCTGCAGTCAATTAGCCTCGACCAAACTGGTGTTCCGCCGCCACCGCAACTCACCGCCGGGCATCTCGCCGCTTGTCCTAGACCTGTTGTTCCTGTTGTTATTTTTGTTGACTGTGCTCTTGCAGCACGATATCAAAACCAGGTCTTCGTTGAGGTTTATGTTGTATTCCAAAATGATTTGAACATCTGTGCTACTGTATTACATTAGTATTCATTATGGGACAAACAAATTTAAATATGAAATGCAAACTATAAATGTATAAAAATCTTCTATGCTTTCAGCAAATAAAAGTACCACTTGTGAGCACATTCACATGTCTCAGACAGGTCTGCACCCTGCTTTTCACCATTATCTCTTAGCATACAATGCTTCAAAAAACTTTAGGATTATAATTATTTTCAGACTTCTCATACTAACATTAAAATGTCAACATTGTTGTAAAACCTCCACTAAGTACTCAATGGTAATAGTCTATATGGCTACTGTTCAGGGGCTACCCGTCTTTACGTAAAGCAAATTTAGTAGGAAAGTGCAATCAAGAAACCATAGTGAGTGGCAGTTAACGCCGGATCGCGGTGTGGTAATCCATATCCATACCTTAGTGAATTTCCACTTTAGGGGGTCATTCATTAAACGGCAATAGTCCAGATATGTGCACTTTCACACGGATACTCCCATTGAAATCAATGGGACTCCCGTGCTAAGTAATAATGGAAAGATTAAGGCTGCACTTATAGTGCTGTGACGCGACGGCGCCATCGCTTCGCAGCATAACAAATGCATTGCCGCTGTTGCGTGCGCTTATAGTGCACGTGACGGCGACAAAGCGACGGAGCGACAGTGCTACCAGAAATCTGGTAGTCACTGTTGTTTGATTTTTTTGGCGATGGTCTCCCCTTGCGGCAAATTGGGAGCTTCTCCGTGCATCTGCCCCACCCCCCCTTTTATGACATCGCTGGCCTTGCAGCCCTACGACATTGCCCTAAACCCAAGTACAACTTTTTCAAACGGCGACGGGTGACGTCATCGGTCGCGTCGCTGTCACTATAAGCGCAGCCTATGATTCTTATGCTCCATCCGCCAAAGCATCCAATCAGGCCGTTTTCAGGGAATTTCAGCAGTTATAGAATAGGCCCCTAAGGGGATTATTCATTAAACTAAGAAAGATAATCTGGAAATCAGGAGAATATCCCTGACTAAATTTACCCCAAAAGAAGTGCACTCAAGTTTTTTGCCATCAGAATATAACAATTTATTTCACAAAAGAATAATAAGTAGAAAAAGCCTATAACTAAAACCAGAAGTGAAAGAGATGGGAAGAGACAGTATAGTTGTATTGATCCAATTAAGAGCATAGGTTCTTTCATAGGAAAACAGGATTCCATTACATGTGTGTATAATTTCTTCCAAAAAACAACGCCTGTTTTCTCTTTGTTTAAAGTGCTGGCAAAGTGCAGGACATACTGTAGCAACCTTCTTGAAAACAGAGCATCCAGGTTATTGTTGTTACAGACAGTCCTGATGTGCTTAAAAGGATTCTTTATATAGCGAATTCCAGAGTTCCAATCTACAGTATTTTCATAAAACATATGTAGCCCCGGTAAGAAATGGGGGCTATATATCTTTCTCCTACTGGTGTAAGTCTTGTTAAGAGCAGGCCGCCAGTAGTTATCATGGGTTTTCCCCCCGCTTCTTAGCCTGCCTTGAGTGATGGAGACAGGCCCCTGACTCTGTGTGCAGGCCTGAGACAGAGGGGAGGGCCTGCTGACATCATGAGGGGTGGGGCTGTCTAAACTTAGTTCTGCCTGTTCCTGTAAGTGACAAGTAGTTCTATCCTGGGAGCTGAGGAGTAAAGTGCTGGTCTGGGTTGGAGTGAGACCGGGCAGTTCTGCTCTGTCCTGGGAGCAGAGAGTGCTGGAGTGTCTGACCTGAGAGGTCATGATTAGAGTGACACCTGTGCTTGGAGAGGAGGCAGAAGACCAGCCTGTTTAGAGCTGATAAAACTATAGGCGGTGGACCAATGCCCCTCACCCTGCTCAGGGGGTGAGGGGGGGATCTTGCCTCTCCCAGAGGGTATACCCTTGGGGTGGGTGTCGGGGGTATTGAAGCCCCATACAGCCCATCCTGCAGGGGTACAGCCTGGAGGAGAAGGTGTGGAGGAAAAGACCCTGTATACATTTGGAAGCACTGCGGTGTATGATCTGCTGTGTGCTGCTACAGAAAGAATAAAGAGACATTGCTGCTTTTAACAAAGAACTGACTGAGACTGGAATCTCTCTTTCCTGAGTCGGAATTCTCTGTAAGGGTTCCACCCCATATCCCTGGGGCTTATAGAGATGGAGGCGCTGCACCGTTGCTAGAGAAGATGGAGGCCTATACCCCAGAAGCCTGTCCCTGTTATCCCCAATACCAACGCGGGAGACTCAGGCCCTCCTGTTCCTCACAGGTATGCACCACCAACATGCATGTAGCCAGCCCTCACCACCCTAGAGGTCCAATCTGCGACCGGGGGGGGGGGGAACATGGGTTACATTTGGAGGCTAGCTGCTGAGATCCAGAACAGGACAGGCTTTCAGCAAAGCAGAGCTGGAAGAGTGAAGTGCACCTTCTATGCAAGTACTGGAGAGTAGGGCATGTATGCATACCAGGGGTAGTCAGGGGAGCGTGGATTCCCGCACAGTACGCCCTGGGTGCCCTAAGAGGGTGATGTAAGATGGGTGTGGAGCTATAGCTGTCCTAGTCCCTTGAGGCAGATAGTGTGAGGCAACTGGGGGGGTTAGCCTGTTAACTTGTCCAGGGACCATGGCCCAGGGCCCGCACTATGAGTGGCCAAAAGTAGGAGACGCCCGTACCTTAGGGAGATGCCCGGGTACACTAGCCAGCACCTACATAAAACACACCACAGAGTACTTGCAGGAACCGTCAGCGAGTGCGGTGCACAGAGAAGGAGTTTTGCCTAGCCTGGGGTATGCCACATCATATCAGTGGGCAAAACAGTCAGAGCATGCAGAGAGCGTTCAGTGAGCAGTGTGAGAGCAGTCAGTGTCAAGGAACAAGCTATGCACTAGACACTGAGAATAGTGACATCATACATTTGGAGAGCTCATCAAAGATGGCGGACGTCACTACATGTGCTCTGCGGAGCATGAAAGAGTTAAAAATGGCGACCGCAGTGCCATCCACGGCCCAGCAGTTAGCAGCCGAACTAAAATGTCGACTCCCGCCAATCCTGGATCGCGCACGTGATGCGTACAAAGAGACTGTTAGGGAAATGTGGCGGGAGATGTGCAGGGGTTTGGCGCCAAACCCAGATCCCCTGCAAAAGGAGCGGCGCGAAAGCTGAAAGCCCACCCACCTGTGCTGTGACTGACCGACAGACAAGGCCACGTCACACTGATTGAAGGAGTGCCCCTCCTCTTGTTTCCACCAGAGGGAGGGGGCACGAGGAGAGCCAGAAGTGTCCTCCCCAGCGAAGGGAGGAACAGGAAGTGCGAGCGAGGAACTTCACTTCTGTCTGGCATTCGAAGAGCAAGGAGCTGAAACATTGAACTGTTCCACCCCTGAGCTAACTATGTCAGAACTAAGCACTATGATTTTCCAGCTCCTAGGAGGCTTCCTGGTGGTGGAGATCGAGGGCCGAGAGTACCTCCGGTGCCTGTGCGTCCACTGCAGGACACCCGGAACGGCCGCAAGCACCAAAGCACGATGCCCTCAATGTGGCACGTCCTACCTATGGCCTAACGAACCATGGCCCATGCTAAAGACCCCTCGGGTTGCCTCTCCGGGAACACTAACGGAGGTGGCGGAGACAACAGACGAGGCTGCCCTAGTTCCCTGCACCACTGCTGAGGTGGGAACCAAGGCCCAGCCGACTACCGAGCCAAGAGAAACTCCGGCGGAGAAGAGTGCGACCGCAGTGGAGGTACCAGAGCGGGCCCGTTTCGTACCACTACCCACTGGCGGGGCCGCCACAGACCCAGGTGACTCCCTAGCAGAGGAGCCGACCAAGTCGTCTTCGGAGGAAGAAGATGGTGTTTCATCGGTGGTGATGCGCCTACCGGCGAAACACCCCAGCTGTAAGAAAGATGGCGGTCCACTTACTGGGAGAGAGGGGGCGAAACACCCCAGCTGTAAGAAAGATGGCGGTCCACTTACTGGGAGAGAGGGGGCAGATGAGTCCGGACACTTCCCGACGGCGAGTGCTGGTGCGGCTTGAGGCCCGTAGAAGTCCCACGGCCGTGGTGACTCCCAGTGTGGCGGAGACGGGATCCGAGATGGCTCCAGAGGAACCCGAGGTCATCAGCCGGCAGCGGAGCGGTAAGGAGACTCAACCACCCCCTTACTCCCACCAGGCGAAGAAGGATCCTGCAGAGGGCGAGAAGGAGAGGCTTGCGGACCGGATGATCCCCCACCGCCCCTTCCTTTCCTCGACGCACTTCCGGTGCGTGACCACGGAGCGGATGGGGATTCCGCGGGCGGCCATGACGACGTCACTTCCGGGTCCGACTGGAAAAGAGGCCCGGGAGCATTGTTCTCCCCGCAGAGAGCAGCCAGGGCAGCTGCAATGGCCACACTGAGAAGCCAAGGGCCTTCCCGAGGAACACAAAGCCCGACGGAGAGGGCAAGCAAGAAAGTGCCCAGTGGTCGCGGCATTACTCGCTTGCTGGACATTGATTCGGACATTGCTGTTGCCCCAGCCCAACCCCTAGCGCCATTTCCCCGGCCACTGCCCCTGCCCAGTCACGAGTCATGACACTGGGACCTAGCGGGGATAAGTTAAGTAAGAACCCCAAGTACTCCAAGGATTTGAGGGATTGGGAACTAAGTGACGAGGGATCTGATGGGGAAGTACCATATGGTAATGTGATACGTGTGCCTAATCCAATGTCATTTTCTCCTGTGTTTAGAGGGAGGGCCCGAGGGTCCCACACTACTGCGGAGGCAGGGCCTGTAAGCAAAGTGGTTTCCAAAATGAACCCCACCATCTACATCAATGCACGAGGTAGACGCAGTTGCTCGCACTCTACTGAGGCGGTCACGTCCGGTGTATCATCCCAAGCTGAGTCAGAGACAGGTACTTCTAGTGCAGTGTCTGAGTACGAGCACCATGACAAGTGGTGGGCACCCCTGTTCACTTGGTACCACAAGGGTATGGACCGTACCAGGTTCCTGTTAATTAGGAGCAACATAGTCGACCATTGGTGGGCGGTAGGTGCCTATACACCCCAGGAGGTGGCGGATGAGCTAGAGCACAGATTTCAAGAGATAGAACAAAAGATCATCCTTCCTAAGGGGCCTAGTATTTTGTATGATGACATTGCCCCTGCAGAACCAGAGTTTTGGGTACTGCAAAGCAGGCCGGGCCACAGGAAGCTCCCCAAGTTGAGCCAGGCAGACAGGGCCATAGTGGCCAGGTATAGACAGTCACACGGGTACGAGTTCCCTTTTGTGCCTGAACCCATCATGAGTGAGATAGAGGAGCATCGAGATAGCTGGCTCAGAGAGGCCGTGCAAGAATACTTGCGTTCCAAGTTCGGTAAAGCCGGTTACCAGAACGAGGATAAAATCAGTGTGGTAGCCCGGGCCTGGAGTGTTGGGAGATGTATTTACAAGCACTGTGTGGCGTATCGGCCGGAGTCTGGGTCGGTACAGGCATATTCTGTCACTATAACAGACCATAATGGGAGGCAGGTACGGAAGCCTGACCCAAAACATTATAACTAGTTAGGTTCTCCATGTTGGGAGTTACCCTTATCGTTATTTCACCATCTGCGTGGATTGTCTGAGTTATGCACACTAATCAAATGAACTGTGTTTTGTTTCCCAGATTTGTTCACCGCAGGATGGAGCTGCTAACGTTAGGTCCAAGTGGGAACCATTGGATTCCACCTGAGGGAGAGTGTAGCCCCGGTAAGAAATGGGGGCTATATATCTTTCTCCTACTTGTGTAAGTCCTGTTAAGGGCAGGCCGCCAGTAGTTATCATGGGTTTTTCCCCCGCTTCAAGCCCTGCCTTGAGTGATGAAGACAGGCCCCTGACTCTGTGTGCAGGCTTGAGACAGAGGGGAGGGCCTGCCGACATCATGAGGGGTGGGGCTGTCTAAACGTAGTTCTGCCTGTTCCTGTAAGTGACAAGTAGTTCTGTCCTGGGAGCTGAGGAGTGAAGTGCTGGTCTGGGTTGGAGTGAGACCGGGCAGTTCTGCTCTGTCCTGGGAGCAGAGAGTGCTGGAGTGTCTGACCTGAGAGGTCATGATTAGAGTGACACCTGTGCTTGGAGAGGAGGCAGAAGACCAGCCTGTTTAGAGCTGATAAAACTATAGGCGGTGGACCAATGCCCCTCACCCTGCTCAGGGGGTGAGGGGGGGATCTTGCCTCACCCAGAGGGTATACCCTTGGGGTGGGTGTCGGGGGTATTGAAGCCCCATACAGCCAATCCTGCAGGGGTACAGCCTGGAGGAGAAGGTGTAGAGGAAAAGACCCTGTATACATTTGGAAGCACTGCGGTGTATGATCTGCTGTGTGCTGCTACAGAAAGAATAAAGAGACATTGCTTCTTTTAACAAAGAACTGACTGAGACTGGAATCTCTCTTTCCTGAGTGGGAATTCTCTGTAAGGGTTCCACCCCATATCCCTGGGGCTTATAGAGATGGAGGCACTGCACCGTTGCTAGAGAAGATGGAGGCCTATACCCCAGAAGCCTGTCCCTGTTATCCCCAATACCAACGCAGGAGACTCAGGCCTTCCTGTTCCTCACAGGTATGCACCACCAACATGCATGTAGCCAGCCCTCACTACACCCTAGAGGTCCAATCTGCGACTGGGGGGGGGGGGGAGAAACATGGGTTACACATACAAAAAATATAATGCTTTAGTATATAACACAAAGCGGTAGGAATTATATAAGGAAGAAAACACCAACATGGAGGAAAAAAATACAACAGGAGTGAAGGGCATTGTACACAGTAATGCCGTATACTGCATCAGTTTGGGAGCTACAGTATGCTGAACATTCAATTGAAATCAATGGGAATTTCCATGTGATAGTGCTTCAATTGGAACTGTGTCAGTTTATTAAATAATCCCCTTAGTCTTTTCATCTTCTTAAAATGGATAATGAACCTGTTTGTTGGTTTTATAGCCCCTGTGCAACACTTTGGAGCATTCTACCCAGCATGACAAGAGCATCTGTATTTCATGCCTACAATATTCCACATGCACCGGGAGCCATTTGTGAAAGTCTCCACGATCCAAAGCAAACAGAAATATGACTTGTGAGCACATTGACGTGTCTCAAATAGGTTTGAAGCCCTGCTTTCCTCCAATATCTGTTAGCATACAGGGATTCCACTGCAGCCAGGGATTCTGGGAAATGGCATGCAAGTGAGCACTCGGGTGGAGAATTTTTGTTGCTTTTTTACCCACCGTAAGTTATATACCTGTAATGTGTGCAAGGTACAAACCAAATACAAAAGCTGTTGCAAAAGAAAGCATCAGATTACAGTACTTAACAAATCTCAGGAAACGAAGGATCCAACGCTCTGCGGTTTTGATTGTAATGCTAATTTATTTGTGCCACACAACGTTTCGACCAATAGGTCTTTCTCAAGTGACTAGTGATTATAGTTAAAAACGTAGAGCGTTGGATCCTTCTTTTCCTAAGTATTGCCCTGGAATTACTCTGACAGGTACTCCTTGAACCAGCAGCACCGGTAGACTGTATGTATTTATATTATTTCATTGTGCAGCATACTCTATTATGTATTTAACAAATGTCAATGCTGTTAAAAGGATAGTTTTCTTTGATCATCTGGGGCAGTTTTTTGCAGCGACATTGCACAGGTTTTGCAGCCAGACTTTAATAAATACTCTGTTTCCTCTACTTTGATGTTCAAGAATCAATAGAAGTGCCAATTTTCTGACGTTAGTTATTTTTCTAACTGTGTTCTAGATTGTAAGCTCTCTGGAGCAGGGCCCTCATTCCCTTCTGTATCTGTTTGCGCTTGTCTGTCCTTACTTGCATGTCATTCTATTTATGTAATTATCTCTGTGCCCCTATTGTACCGCGCTGCGGAATATGTTGGCGCCTTACAGATAAAAAATAATAATATAAGAATATGGTCATCTGTTTTGCAGAATAATGTGTCCAGAGCCAACTGTAATAAGATCATTATGCTGTTCACTGACGGGGGTGAGGAAAGAGCGCAAGAGACATTTGAAATCTACAATAAGAATAAAAGTGTAAGTAGTTTCATTTTCATGCAAAGTAATTATTGGACTGTCATAAAAACCAATTACAGGCTAAAAAGAAAGTGAATAATGAAATCCTCCTCTCTGATTGGTTACAATTCCAAATATTAATCGCCCAGGAATGGCTGTAATTTTTTAAACCACATAACATTGTAATCAGATATAAATCCGCGCTTCCAAAAAAAACCAAGGCTAACAGCACAGTGAATATATTAAAAATGGAAGGAACTTCATTTATACCAAGTCCTGCTGCAGCATATTAAATATATAGAAAGATATTTAATCTAAATATTTGAAACCGGTACACAGCTCATTTGACTGCAGCAAAGATTCTCGTAACTCTTCTGGAGGCCTCTAATGGATCAAGCCTGGCTCCGGCCTCCTCTAAAGTTTGGCAAGACTGCGGGGCCTGCTCTACCGCTCACCAAAGCTCTCCATATCTTCCAGTGTTTCTAACTGGAGCCATAGGGGCCTTCAGTTGGCGGGGGGCAGAGCGTCCCATTTAGTTAGAGAGGCCTTCGGAGGAGGGGCGCAGTGACCCTTCAAGATGTATTTATCTTATTTTCTATGTGCTAAGTAGAAGGAAAGACAGAATCCCTATATTGTGGCACAAAGAAAATATACCCTAAATAAAACTTATTACATAATCTTAAAATGAACTGCTTGGAGTAACCATAAATGCAGGACAAAAAGTTAGTTAAAATAATAAAAGACCAGAGAGGTGGGGTAGTATATAGGGTAATTATATATAAACCCTATTGTCAGTTTGTTTAACCCTTTGATGGTATATAAGTGTAAGAAGTCCCTCTCCTTTCGCTTGAGCAAGGTATATCTGCTACATCATAATTCGCAGATTGTATCCATTTATATATTTCTATTTTCTATGTGCTGCATATACAGGAACCCAACATACAAAATGTCTTACCCAACATTGAAAAAGCTTCTAAATCACTCCAAACACAAAATATAATAATGATAAAACATTTTAGCCTGTAATAGTATTAGTCCTGGGTGGGTTAAAGGCCCCCGGCTAACGGCCTTTACCTCCGAATAACAGTTTTTAAAACTTTGAAATATATAACAATGTGCAAACTTTGAAACAAGCAAACCTTGTATCCCGCAGTGTGAGATTGCAGGGACTGAACAGCTGGGGGAAGTCTCTGCATGTATAGTTAATTTATTAAAGTGCGATTGTACAGATCGGGTGGTACCACACATAAATTACCATGGATTTGCATGGGGTTTTCTTAAATAAATAACCCCATAATCCATAATCCTGTTTAAAAAATAATACGCACTTTTACTATTGTAATAGATTTTTTTTTTAGGAGTTTTCTTTCTATTGTTATTTAATCTCATGTTACCATATACCGTGCCGAAGTGATATCTTATCTGATTTTGTTTTCTTTTATTTTCAAATGTATTTTGAATAAAAACTAGGGTTATTCTAATTGTCCTTAGACTATGTTCAGTTCATTGCCTCGAAGACAGGGATCTTTTTTTCTTTCTCCAATCCATTATAGAGGCGATCCTAGCGGCCACATTCGTTTGCGTTCTTTTTATTTTTCCAACATAAGTTTGAAGCAGGGGATCTCCTGCGCTGATCCCCATTCATTTCCCCTGTTTCCGGAGACACTTACCAACCTTAGGAGGTGCTGGTAGTCGCTCCTGCGCACTAGTAGGGATTACATATCAGCCACTTTTCAATGCTCCCGTGTCCTGTTGCCAATAGGAAGGACCTAAGTAACAGAAAACTCCTTGCTCAGCGAGTATATACAAGTGGAATATATAAGAATAGTCCTCAGATTAAGCGGCATATGACGCGAAACGTGCGTCAGGTCGCCGTTCTGACGTCAATGCGTCAGCATGTCTGAACCAAGGACTTGATACAAAGTAACAACTGCACCGTCTGGCTGATAGACCGACGGATTACTGGTTGCTTCTTAGATAATATATTACTATATTTATATATTAACAGTTTGTGGTAACAATATTTACTTCACTGTATTAGGAAACTCAGAGAACAGTCATTTTACAGTTCACTCCTATCGGAAGATGTAGAAGACAGGACAGTGCTTGTATAGATATCTCATCACGTTATAGCAGTTTTACTTCAAGTCAGCCAAGTCAGTTGATCGGATTGCTGACAAAGGGCTTATATTACATTCTGTAAAATACCTTAGAATTTACTGCAGGTTTACAGTAGCTAGATCCTGCTCTCTGTTTAACTTACAGGGTTAACTATAGGTTCACTTTATACTGCCTAAGCTTCCTACTGCAGATGTCTAGCTAGTCAACCACTGCTCCCTGCAAGAGATATCTGCTCTAATATTCTACTTTAACTATCCTGCATTTATTCTACAATAGCAGTATATTAATACTGCTTCATATATATATAGATATTTGAGATTTGCTTGTGTAATACGAGCTTGAGACAAAAGGTGGCACTGAGTGCTCATTTGCATGTCATTTCCCAGAATCCCTTGCTGCAGTGGAAGCGCTGTATGCTGGGTGATAATGGGGAAAGACAGGGTTGCAGACCTGTCTAAGACATGCAAATGAACATACAGTAATATTTACAGTTGCTTTATGCTTTACTGTGGAGGGTTTTTGTCACTTTTTTTACCCACCATAACCTTAATAATTGTGGTAGATATATATATATATATATATATATATATATATATATATATATATATATATATATATATATATATATATATATATATATATATATATATATGCAAATATAACTGTATGCTCATTTGCATGTCTTAGGCAGGTCTGCAACCCCGCCTTTCCCCATTATCACCCAGCATACAGCACTTCCACTGCAGCAAGGGATTCTGGGAAATGACATGCAAATGAGCACACAGTGTCACTTTTTGCCTCAATAACCATTTTTAACATGGTTCCCTATAGGCTTAAGCTTGCTGCATGGTCACAGCTTTTGCATATTTGCTTTCCTGTGGAGGGTTTTTGTCACTTTTTTTACTCACCATAACTTAACTCAGTATTATTTTTATATGTATGTATGTATGTATGTATGTATGTATGTATGTATGCATGCATGTATGCATGTATGTATGCATGCATGCATGCATATATATATACATATATATATATGTATATATATATATATATGTATATATATATATATATGTATATATATATATATATATATATATATATATATATATATATATATTAAGCAGTATTACATATATTGCTATTGTAGAATAAATGCAGGAGAGTTAAAGTAGAATATTAGAGCATATATATATATATATATATATATATATATATATATATATATATATATATATATATATATATATATATATATATATATATATTATGTGCATATATGTGTGTGAATATATATATATGTAACGGGTATTCCCTCCTGTCTGACCCACCCAATCTCACATTGGCCCGTGTGGTCTAACCGGTCCCCATTACGTGATCGTGTATGGTGGTGCACCTGCAAGCAACAGGACTCCTGAGTCTCCCGCACGATGGTATTAGGGGATGTCATCAGGAACAGGTAGCTGAGGTAGTGGGTGCGAGTCCTACCTATATCATGTGCAGCGCCTCCACCTCATCAGGATCTGTGCTTCTGCAGGGAGATGGTCCTGGTGAGGAACTCCTTCTCGGTGGTGACTGCCACTGCAGAGTAATCTCACACTCACACAGTGGGGGTATCTTTGAACAGGGCATCTTTATTGATGTACTCGGTGTAGTAGACTGCCCCATGCAGCTTTCAGCTCTAGCCGCACATTTCTCCGTGCTGTCCCTTTGCCAGGTACTGCCCTCCTAATTGGAGTGGGATCCCCTATCCTCGTAGGGAGATCACCCCCGTGTGGCCTTGACAGGCTTGATCTGTAAACTCGTGCCACTAGTTACGGCACTAGGGTCACAAAGCTATCCTGCAATCCCTTTCACAGGAGCCAAACACTTTAGCAACAACAACACTAACTTGACAGTGTTGTGCCTTATATACCTCAGGGGGCAGGCACATCTCTGATGTCACTATCCAGAGACTCAGAGCATGCAGCCACTCCCATCCATACATAGGGCACCTCACCAGGGTGTGAGGGAAAACCTCCATAACTACTGCTGGCATTCCTGTACTTACCAGGGTTTACTGCCAACAGGGAAGATGTCTGCAGTCCATTATTATGCATGGCTACATATATATATATATAGCAACTGTAAATATTACTGTATATTCATTTGCATGTCTTAGACAGGTCTGCAACCCTGTCTTTCACCATTATCACCCAGCACACAGCACTTCCACTGCAGCAAGGGATTCTGGGAAATGACATGCAAATGAGCACACAGTGCCACCTTTTATCTTTTATATTTATATATATATATATATATATATATATATATATATACACTTCTGAATTTTGCGACTGGATTCAAGCTATATTGTTCCTATTAGAGCTTAGGTTCACATCCACATAAGGGCTAGATTGCTCATTACATGGCATAAGTTCTGATTTATATATGGGCCCTGTCCACTATACATTAAGTGGGCCAGATCAGATTCAATGTGGTTTTTCTTCTGAAACTTTATTGTCCACATCGTTTTGGTGTCGATACTACTCTGAACACCAATCTAACACATTTGTTTATTTTATACCTTGGTTCATGTTTATCTTAGTTTGCTTCTCTGTATATAAATATTCACTGTCAAGTTCACGCTCTATAATTTGACTTTATTTTAACATGTGTAATAAAAGTTAATTTTTATAATCGCTTAATTTATCCCACACAATAATCGAGTGCAGTATACGGAGACTTTCCCTTCTTCCGACAATCTGGCCAATAGGAAGCCATGCCATCATCCGGTCTGGTTTCCTATTGGCCCACGTGATGCTGTAGCTTTAAAAAGCAGAGAGAGATACTGTCACCCCCTACGGAGATAAATACTGTATCTCTGGATGCAGATCCCTGCTTCGATCCTAACAAAAAATGGGAAAGAAAAAAACGGGGAAAAATGTGCCTGCTAGGATTTCTCCTTTAATATGCTGCTTTACATTAGCTTGGGGAATATTTTTCCCTTCTGGAATTGGAGTGTTACACATGAATTAAACCTGTTATAAAGGTATAACTTCAATGCATTATTTCTGTCCATTGGATATGAAAGGCCAGTGTCACTAACCATTGGGATATGTTTGCATTCCAGTTATTTAACGTTTAATAGACAGAATATTGATGCTCAAGCCGTAACCCCTTCAAAAATGTTATGCGTTGTAGTACAAGAGCCTTAAAATGAATACATTGTGTTATAGCATCCGATTTTATTTATAAATACAGTCTGCTGACACAGTTATATTTAAATGTATTATTATCTGTGAGGTATTTCAGTGCACCATGATGGGATCCTTTTGTAAATAGTGTCCATTGTAACCAGTTCCCAGATAGCACCTCTCCTGTACCAATAATTTTACCTAGCTGAGCAGGCTCATCGCTATTACTTCGCCACACTTGTTCAAACACTTTTTTTTGTTTGATGTTGTACACAGACATATAGTTGTCTTGTACACAGTCCACTGTGTTGTGCCATAACTTTTTAATTATGATTATGTTCCGATATGAATGGGCTCTTAGTTTGTATTATTTCCATTTAAGTGCTGTTTGTGATAATGAAGCATTGTTTAAATAAAGTTCATATACAGCGGGGTCAGGACTTTACTCCTCGTGAAAGAATTAAAAACAAGAATAAACGAAATACTTTAAAAAATACTTTTAGTGTTCAAACTATGTATGTAAACTTTGATGCAATTCATTGTTCCTTTGTGACGGATATAGCCACAGTCTGAGTTAAAGAGGTGGGTGGGAATCTGAGACACAATATTCTGAACCTCAAAACCCGCTCAAGGTGCTCTGGTTTGATCTAAAGTGTTTTTAAATCAGCCACCAAAAAGAATCCATTCTGGAGTAATGCATCCCATCGGGGCTAGAACATTGGTAATATATTACCTAACTTAGTTACAGAAAAAAACGACAGCAAATTGATGTTCTGAAAAATCAACACATTCATTCCTGCTGTGTGATTGAGTATGAACACATTAAGGATTGTCCAGCCATATGTTCCTTGCATGTGCCAGAATTACTAAATTAATTACATTCTATTTCTGAGATCTGCTGCATTCCAGATGTCTCATACTAATAAAACTGGTATATTCATCCTTTGGAATAGTTCTATTCAATTAAAAAAAAAATCTGATGCTCTTACAGTGTATTTCTACAACTCGTCATGTTCGATGTAATGTTAAAGCCTATGCAGATGGCTCCTGTAATGGGTTTTTCTGTTGATGTATACAGAAACGTGTTAGAGAATTTGTATTCTCAGAAATGGCCATGAAAATTATTTTTTTCCGACAATTGTGGTAAATTCTTCTATATTATTATACTGTTGCTTGATTTTTTTCAAACAGGATTTACAATTATAAGTAATTTTGCATATGGTACGGTGGTCTCCATTAAATGGAGTTAGTATCGCAGTCCTTGCGGAAAAAATGGCACGTGTTATTAACGCATAAATAAGACCGAAATAATGCATATTTTTAAAGGGAAACAAATCAGCGCAAACAATAATATGTAGCCCCTCCTTTGTGATTATTATTGAGTTAAGGGGTCAATGGCCCTAATGGGTTAACTGTGTGGGCTTATGCAGGGTAATGCCCCTCTCCCATCACATGGTAAAGTGACTTGGCAGAAAAGAAGCTATGCCCACTTTGGTGGCCAGTGGCGTCACTTTCGGGGTATATATAGCCAGTCCGAAGGCTCTATAAATCATATCTCTGGGAGTAACAGTTGGAGGGGTCTCACTGTTGGTAATTGTATATGTTTACGTGTATAGTTAATGTATAGTGATACTGCCCTGTCCCTGATTATAATTTTATAGTTAGGGAAACTGTCCCATCCAGTTAGCATACATAGCCATAGTACTACAGAAGTTTACAGATTTACAAAGAGGAAGCCTATGTCCTTCTGGGTTTATTCACGTAGTAGCGCTGGGACCTAGTCGGATTGACCTTGCTAAGAGGCCCATTGTTGCCTCAGAAACAGAGTGGCACGCAGTACCCTGCACCAGGTTAATGATCCCACAGTTCATGATGGTATGGGTAACGCAAGATGGGGCCCAATTGATAGAGTTATGGATGTTACACAGAAGATAGCCACTTAAGATGATAGTAACAACAACAAGCTGAAATACATCCCTAGGGCATTAAGATAGGGTTCTAATTAAGGAAGACATAAATAGTAAAGACACTGGGGAGATACCAGAAGTATGTCTATTATGGGTGATGTCAGTGTGAGGAGCATTGTGGACTGCTGTCAATAAAGCTCTTGTTTTTACTATAAAAGTCCTGGCACCCTTCATTATTGCATCAGCATATCTACGCCTGGACTACGTAGATCGAGCACCATGACAAGCCGAGTAAGAAGGGTTTCAAACACGCACTGTTAAACATTAGATAATCCTTGCGGTATACATTACACTTCTGCAAAAATGGTGGTAATGTCACAAGACTTGGTAACACATGCAATATTAGCCTGCATGGAAATCTATATAAGGCGGTGTTGAGAATAAACAAGCTGGCAGTTCTGTTGGGATGGAGAGAGAACACACTTAGGCCGTGATTATACCTGCTCCGACGTGGCGGCAGCGCGATCCAGTGATGTCATCCTCGCGATGCTGCCGAGCGGCATGTTGAACTGCAGGCAGGAGACAAGAGAAGGAGACGGAGGCGTGTCCATGCCTGAACCGCTCACATAACGAGGCCGTTGCTCCTGAGAAACAAAATCTCATGTCTGTTGTCCAATTTGCCGCCTCTCAGCTCCAGGCGGCGCGTGAGGTATGTTTACCTTCATTGGATTGCAGCTATTTGCTTTTGAGCCGCGAGCGCCGCCGCCAGCAAATTTTGCAATAACCACCTCCTTAGGCCTCTAGGAGTTGGAGGTTTGTTAAGAGTTTGTTTTGATTTTTGAGATTTCTGAGTGAGTTGTCCTTTACTATTTGTAGTTTGTGAGTGTGAGTGTGAGTCTTTGTTGTTTGAGAGT